>NW_020799101.1:45947400-46019603 GCF_003259725.1 Athene cunicularia
AAAAAAAAAAAAAAAAAAAAAAAAAAAAAAAGAGATTCAGATCTCTTTGTTCTGGGAATGAGTCCTTCCTAAAATTATAGATGGCAGTCATGCACATTTTTTTCCAAATCTCAGTTAATATCTATTTTAGAAAAATAGTTTAACATTAACAAACCTCAAAATTGTACCTGTTTAGTTACCCTGGATCAGACTACCATTAACTTTTTCTGAAGATGAAAACTGTTTATTTCTGCTAGTTTGTGAGTTTCTATAATCCATAACAGTCCTTTTAATCTCAACTCATGTCTCCTACCATCTATAATACTTCCTTATCAAAGGCTTTTCGAAAATCTAAATAATATATTGCTATTATCCACTATTTTCCTGACATGCAAAACTAATTTCAGTACAACAGGTCTTGTAAGGTGGTTTCATAACAGTTTAAGGCAATGAAGGTCACCGAGCTAAACAAATCCATGTATCTTGACACTTTTTCTGTAGTCATCAATTGCAGCTGTCCTTTTTAATCTTTGGAATAGAGTAATGTTTGCTCTGAATAAAGCTCTAGATTTTTCTTGGGAATGTTCACTCAGGCAGTAGGTGGATCATGTGCCCTGGAAGAACTAATTCTCGACAACGTCTTTAAATACTTAGCTACTAAAGTTGTTGTCCATATAAGGCCTCTTTCTAATGTCTAGAGATATCTTCCTGTAGGGTTTTGGTTGGTTGAATATTTTCTAAAGATTACAAATTTTCTCTGATGATTATCTGCATATATGCATTTCTAGCATGATTGGACCAGGAAATAAAGAAATGGAATCATACAAATTTTAGCTTCGATATATGGAAACTATATTTTTATATTAAAAAAAAAATATTAAAAAATAGCCAAATCCTGAACTAAAGTCTTCCTTTTTCATCATGTTAGCAAACATACAGAAAAACTTGTCATAAAGTGGGACTGCTCCTCAGAGTGAGATAAGGACAGAAAACAAAAGGGACACTTGGAAAAGTCATTTTACTGCTTGGCAGTTTATACATTTTTCTCCAAATATTGATCCCCTTATAAAAATATGACAATGTCTAAACAGTTGTGCAAAGGAGATCTAACATGTGTTCATACAATTGCTCCTTGACAGTGAAAATAATAATTTTGAGGAAATATATTCTGTTTCAGTATATAAAAGCCTGGTGAAACACATATAAAATAGGAAGTCTGAACTTGTAATTTTGTTTTATAACTTTGTGGCTATCACTGACTTTTCCCAATTCTATCCACTATGGAACACATCAAATTTAAAAAATTCTTTCTATGTGAGGAAAGCACTTCAGAGCCATTGGGTGCTAGTTGACTAGAAGATCATTGGGAACAGCTTCTCACTTAACATCCTCAATGTAACATACTGAACAACCATGAAAGAGGGAAAATTTTCAGTCAGCCTCAGCCAGATTTGTGACTTGGATATAAAAAGACTCTGTAGGTTGCTGAATTTCCTTTGAGGTATCTTCATCTGTTTTCTATACAACTGTGTTTCAAAAACCTCTGACAATGAGAATTTGTATATTCTCTGTATGGTATTCATTTCACATCTCTCTTTTTTCCCTCTCTTATATTTCTCAATATATATCTTATTTTTTAAAGAACACAAAGATGGAGTATGTGTGATCACTTCTGCATTCATAATTATTTTTAGATGTTTCTTTATGTGAAGAACAAATACTTTCACAGGTTTTTTTCTATTAAAAGAAATGAAGAAAAAAAATTCTTTTAATGTCTTTTAAAAAACTATATTCAGCTAAACACAAAATTAGTCCTTGTAATCAAGATAATCATCAAACTGGAATATAATTAAGTATATCATCAGATATATCAAGCTGGAAAACTATAAAGCATAAGATTTACACACTCAAATACATGGGCTGTTTTGTTCTCAGATGTGCATGCTGTTTAAATTGAAACACATTTTTCTTTCTAGTTTAATCTCAGGATTAATCTATTTAATAAAAACCACACTAAAAACTGTAGAATACTTCTATGCTCCCAAGTACAATTCTAGTGCACGAAGAAAGGCCTTTTAGTATTTCATTGGTCCATTTCTTAAATGCAGTATAAAATTACACTTGTGCCAGCAAAATATTGGTTGAGGATGTGGTGGCAAAAGCTAATAATTAAAAGCTTTTACCATCTTCTAATGTGAAGTTCTATCTTGATAAAATGGTGATGGTAGTTTTTATCCAGATCTCACTTCTATTCTGTGCAGGTCCAGCTGAAACTTGAGAATAAATACTTATTTTTGTGCATAGATTCTACAGATTAATCAAGACTGACATCCACAACAAATAACAATTCCATCATAAAATGGGGAAAAAGAGGCTGCACCAAGAAATTTTCCAGGAATTGACAGGGATAAACTGTCTGGAAGATGTGAATGAGTAATCATGGCTTTCTCTAGTGATACACTGAAAAATCAGGTGTCACATCAGGTGAGGAGAAAACAAGACAGTACAGTTTTGAAACGTCCAGTATTTTTAAAACTACCTTTGCTGAGCTGAAACACCATCGTGTATATTTTTGTAATATATGGAGTATTCAGAAGCAAATTTCACTGATATAGTCAGGTTTAGTAATTTATTTTCACACCTGAATAGATTTTTTCTAGCAATATATTGTTGTTAGTGATAGTACCTTAAAAATTCTAGGTCTGAAATATCTATTGATTTGATTATATGAACAGTTTTGCTTAATATTCAATTGTATTTGAGGCAGCAATTTTGTACTAGTACTTACAATACCTTCAAAGTTTGAACCAACCAACAGAAATGCAGATACTAAGGGAAGTTAATCAGCAGAATTGTTGATTCTGAGAAGCATTCAGCCTGTTGTGGATGAACAGCACTAAATAACATCTTAGTAATGGATTTTTGCTGGATGCAGATGACTAAAATTATTTTTAAATGCCAGCATCCTTTTGTGATTCTAATAGCAGCTTGTTTTAACAAGTGACTATGTTTGGGATCTCAGTGGATAATTCAGAAATCAAATCAAATGAAAATAAATATATTTCTAGAGGTGGTTTCGCCTTAGTAGATTGACCCAGAATAAGGCTACAGTGTGGGCAAGTTTGAATTACTAATGTTCATACTAACCATAGTTTTGTGGAAATTTTTTTACATTTTCTAGCTGTCATTCTTATACCTTCCAAGTTGCAGATGCAGATTCACAATGGAGTGAAACCATGAAACCAACATGGTGAAAGCAACACAGACTAACAGATATGTGAAATTAGTAACATACAATGATTCAATTATTCTTTTTACATGACATTTATATTTTTCAAATCTGTAGCATGAGCAATTAGAACAAACTCAAATGCAAACTCTAATGACTAAAAAGTGTACTGATAAGATCTTTGGTTATTGCATGTATATGAAATAGAGAGGAGTAACTCCTAGACCCACTTGAACTTCCTGATATGGACTGACCTAGATTATGATTTGTTTTACCCTGTGGGCAGTCTTAAAGCCCAGAAATAATACCTAATGTAAATTGTTTTATAAAAGAATTAATGCTAATTAAACTATCATAAAAAATACTTTGGAAAATTGCATTTGTAGACAACACCAACATTGTTACCTCCCTGGTTCCCCTTTAACTGTCAGCAAAATGAAATGTGCATTACCTCTGAATCTGCCTAAGTCTAAAACACTGCATCTGAAAGGACGTGTCAGAGTGATGTGGCACTTATAGCCCCATAGATTATTACAAAGTATATTATATTCATGTAAAAAATTAGCTGAGGTAGCCAAGTGTTAACTGCTTGTTAATTTTAAAATAAACTGCTTCTTACTTCATAATTAATAAAACCAAAACATGCCAGATAGTCATAAAGATGAACATCAAAAACACAGAGTAATATCTACTATTTCCAACTGCTGTACAGTATGAATATAGTGATAATTTTAGATGATCAGACAAGTATTCTTGTAAGCAACATATTGACTTTGTTTTGTGATTTCTTTTACAGTTCTTTAAACATAGAGATTGAACAGGACATCATTATTTTGTGTTCAAATTATTTACTTAATGCAAGTGACAAATTCCAGCAGATAGAGTCACTTGTTTTGTTTAAAGTGCTGGAAATGCTGTCCTCAGTCCCCAAGAAAATTGCTTCAAAAATTCATCTCAAGGTGAGCTAGTGGTCAAGTATCTAAGAAAAAGTGCCTGGACAGTTTCAGTTTAAGCTTTTATTGTGCTGCCTTGCTTAATAGTGTCCTATAGTATGGTATATTTTCTATAGAAATCGAAGTATGAAAGACTCCACTATCTAACTTCTGATACATTGAAATTATGGAATAAACGAAGAGGAAGAGAAGTTACTCCATCACATTGGACTAGATAAAAGATACAATATCTTCAGCTCTTACTGAGCCATAAATTGGAATAAGAACCACTCTCTACATACTCAGGCAAAAAAAAGGTTATAAAGAGTAAAAGAGAAGATCAAAGGAAGGTCTCGTAGATAATTCCATTATCAATATTTTGCCTAGATTTTTTTGTCCATAATTTTGAGATCTAGAGTAGATGACTGGATAGAAACATTTAAGGATGTATCATTCCTTGGTGGAAGCATTGTCTCATATTCATTATTGCTTTTTACCAAGAACACATGGAAAGGAATAGCAGTCTCAGTCCTACATTTTCCCTGGTTTTGTTTGTTTGTTAGTTTGTTTGTTTGTTTTTGGATTTGTTTGTTTGCTTGTTTGTTTCAGGGAACAGTGCTGCTGTGTCTTCCTACTTAGATGTATGCAATGTAATGGCTTGCTGTAATCATGAGTGACAAAATTTTGGCTCATGAGGGTCTGTTAGGTAAGACAGATTCAGCAAAAAGTCTGTGCTGATACATTTTATGCCACAAGGTCAAACTACTAGGTGATACCTTGTTTATGTACAGTATAGGACAGAAGAAGAAAGAAAGTGGACCTGTGAAGGAGCATCAATACACCTTCAGAATACATATGCTTGTGGGTCGTGAACCTTCTGCATCACTAACAATGTAGAAGTATCATCAGCATTCGGGTTAGAAGATTAACAAAGTATAAATTAATGACGCACTTGTGTTAGAAGGCTAATGGTGTCTAGATTAATAACGACTAAAAGCAAAAGAATTTGGGCTTGTTAGGGAAGAAACAGATAAGAAGAGATTCTTCAAAATAACAAAGCAGAAACTTATCTACCGGCTGCACGTGGTTAGTAGTCCTTATTGAAAGTGCTGAGAGGAACTAGTTTTTGAAATGAGCACATGCTAGAGCAACACATGGATTTGCTGTTATTTTTAGAATGTATAAGAATATATAGGACTTGTTTTGCTAATAAACTTTGGTGCTTGACTGTTAACCATGTTGGCTTGTGTCCTGTCTCACAACCTCATCCTGCAAAAAGGGTTCCCTGATACATATGCTCATAACATGGTTTCCATATATATAAAAATATAATATTTGTTCTTGAGTTACAATGACAGGGACACAAGGGATATGAAAAAAAAAAACATGCTCAGATAACAGTAAAATTACCTTGCATTCATATAAATTTCCATCATCAACAGCTGTTCACATCTGTTACATCATTATTCCATTTACCAACTGGATAAATTGAAAGACACAGAAGGTCCCTCAGCAGGTCAGAGGCAGAGCCAAAACTAGAATACCTGCCCTGTAGTCTATTTACTAGGTTATGTTCAATTCACTTAAGCTTGCATGATTTAGGTTCTTTTTTGGTAGTCATTTTTCCACCACCAACAAAAAATTCCACTATCAGTTATTACAGTGGTCTTGTTTTGCATTGCATCATTGCAGTGTGAAATCCCTTTTAGTAATTAGTAATTAGCAGATAAAATATGTTAAAATAATGCAATTATATATCATTACCAAAGAAAAAGTAAGCACCAGATGGTAGGTTTTGTGTTAAATTATAACACACATATACTATGCCATTGCCTTCTATAGTAAAATGAGAAAAAATTTAAAAGTACAATATCCTCCGTACTCTGTGGACTCTGAAGGTGATGTTTTTCTTGTACAGAGTTTAAAACATTGTAATTCAATTCTTAGAGCTCTTTTGCAGTTACGTTATCTCAATGGAAAGTAGAGTTTCTGTCTCATTACTACAACAAGGAATTGCATCACACCTCCATTGAAGACGCATTTGTATATGCACAAAGTGAATGATCAATGAAACTGGAAAGATTTACAGTTGTGCTTATTTAACTTCTTTAATGCACCTAACCTGAAGCTAAGAATGTATTAATACTAAAACTCCCTGTCCCTCCATCACTATTATAAAGAATATTTACCTCCAGACTTCTAAGATTAAAACTCCATAAACAAGATCTTAAGAAATACTAATGGAACAATGGTATGGAACAAATGTTATGGTAAGGTGGTATAAGCAAAGACTAAGGCTGAAGAGGAAGGCAGTAATGTTCAGAGGACAGAAAGCCCATGTAAGCTAAATATGAAAACTTGGTGTCAGTTATAGGAGTATGTCTGTATTTTTAAAGCAACTGGAATATTTAGAAAACTAAAACACATAAAACGTTTTGGAAGCAAAGCCTAGTATTTTTATTTTTCTTTACTTGGATGTCTATGTGTCAGTTTTCTACTCAACTTCTATCACCTCCTTTTTACCATAAACCTTCCATGTAAATTACTGCACATCTATGGTACTACCACGACATTTTCTGACTTCTAGGCTTTCATATTGCTGAATAGTCATTACACTCTAATGACTTCACATACTCTAATGCTTACATAAACTTCAGTGCCCTTCAGCACCACTGGTCTGAAAGTAGTAATGATGACCTTTTAGGTCCGTCTCTTCCACTATATGGTACCTATGTATTTTTATGAAAAATAACATTATTTTAAGTGCTGTGTTCATTCTGTCATCAATACTTTCATAAGGTACCGAATAACCTACTTTTAATTTTTTTGTCCTGGAATTTCATGGTTTATTTTTCAATCTAAAATATAAAACAACAACAAAAAAATTACTGAACTCTGGTTAATGTTACCATTCTCATTTTATCTAATTTAATACTTTATTTCTTCTGGCAAAATGAGGACATCTCATAGCAGAAAGCAAGGTATTAAATGCATTAATCAACAGCCTCAGTTACTCTTCATTGTCTAACTGTTTTCTGTCTACCAAAAAATAATACTTACCAACTTTTAATTATTAGGCCTTACTTTTTATCTTCTTTTTTTTTTCTTTAGTGTTTCTCAACCATTATCAAT
The DNA here is from genome assembly GCF_003259725.1 of Athene cunicularia. Lineage (NCBI taxonomy): Eukaryota > Metazoa > Chordata > Aves > Strigiformes > Strigidae > Athene > Athene cunicularia. Next base: position 45,954,673 of record NW_020799101.1, read on the forward strand.
AAATTTATAGCTCCCATAATTTTTGATGAACTTATGTCGACCCTGTGAAGTAACTATCTAAATCTACAGGAAATGCTAAGGTTCCAAGCATGTCTTCAAATCTCTTGATACATGAAGCCTCACCATTGGTTTAATGAGGATAAAAAAAAAATAGAAAATGAGGGGTTTTTTTCTTCCTAGGAAGAAAAAAAAAATATTTCCAGGCAAAAATTTAAAGCTGAAACTTTTTGGAGAAACATAAGAAGCGTTTGGCCAAATGTGAGATACTTCAGCAGTGGCACCCCAGTGGAACCTGTAGTCTAGTTCTTTCACACTCTTCTTTATCATTGTGGTCTAGTTAAGCTGTCTGCAGAGCAATGCAGGCAAAGCAGTACCTACTGAGAGAGGCATTCCCACTGGAGGGCAGAGCCTCTTCCAAAGGATGACTGAGGCTTTCCTCCAGGTAATACAGATCAATTTAGAGACAGTTTAAGGATATTTTATTTTCAGAGGTTGTTTTTTAATAAAATTAAGCATAAGCTGAATATCTTGATAGAAAGCACTTTTGTTTCTCTCCCTTTCTCGTTTTCATTGTGGAACAGATTTTTCCTTTAAAAAAAAAAAAAAAAAACAAAAAAAACCTTCAAGAATCTTCCCTGAGGCAATATTTAACTCTAACTGAGATTATTTCATTTACATACATAATGTTGAGAATAAAAACCTGGTTCTTAGTGTCTCACTGTGATGTGCATCATGAGTAAATGCATACCCATTCTATATTAGACATTGTTTACACTGGATCTATCATACATTTCAAATACTATAAATCTCTGTACACTGTGTTTTGATCATGAACAAAATCTAAATACTCTTTTCTTTTTCTAGCCATATGGTGTGGAAAGAAAAAAATAAACATCTGGTGCACTTAGTGCTAATCAAATATTCATGTACATTGAGTGAATTTATTGACAGTCAAAAGACAGATCTATCAGAAGAAAAAGCTTATAAGGGAGTTTCAGTACATCTGCTTTATTAACATTGTGAGAAATGTGCTACATATTTCACTGCAGTTCTGGTTCTCTGCATCTTTATTTTCTTAACCTGGAAGGTGTCAGATTTGGGGAGACTAAGCATTGCTGTTATTGCAAGAGGAGTGCTGTACATGTAGTCATCTCTCTGACTTTGCCTGCTGACCTTAAAAGGATTTCAGAAACAAAAAGACCCTGCCTTTTTCATCCCTGTGGTGTTTCATCCCTGTGGGTAAAAAAAATAATTTTTCATAAGTTTTCTCCAGGTCAATAGATTAACCATATCTGTAATTGTCTTTGTACTGTTCAGTTTATTCTGCTATATTTATGTAAGGTAGCTAGAATCATTCTGAAAGACATAAAAATGACAAATTTAAATTACAAAAGTAATCAAAGATTTTTTTGTCCCAGATTTTTTGCTCCCTTGTTTCCTTATATATATACCCCCTTCAGCAAAGTAACACTGACAGTGACATATTTGAATTTTGACTCTTTTCACTCTAGTGTTTCAGTCTATTGGTAAAATTTATTCTGTATGCAGTCTTGCCTTCTTATTCAATATCAGTTCATTCTACCTACCAGTTACCACCATACACATAGTCTCTTGGTATGTATTATTAATTAGTACTTTATCATCATTAGAAAAGAAGGAATGAGATTTCAGGGGAACTAACATAATTTATATGACAATAAATGAATTTATTCACTCAGTGCCCTATTCTCTTTGACTATTCAAGAGTAAAAGACTAATTCAGTCATTTAGAAAAGATTCCCAACTGAATCATAAATATATTCCTGATATAACCCAGAAAGGCGTATAATCTACCTTTTATGTAGCCTTTACAGGTGATAAAGGCTCATGAGAAACTGTATTAGTTTTCACCTGGAAGTCTTTGCCCTAATCATACTTCATACTTTGCCTTAACCATTCAAGAATTATACTTCTGATGGATCCCTGTGCCCTGGTTTTGGAAGTGCTCTTTCTGACTTAACAGGTAATTACAGGGCTTCAATTACTGCTACATATTTTGGAGTTAGATTGTTAGTTTTCATGGAAGTGCTTCTCAGTTCCTGAAGATCTCGGTGCATTTAGCTGCCTACTCTGAGAAGGGAGGATATGACGATACATATTTGCCCGTAGTTTCTGGGTTATCTTCTCTAGATGGTAGATGACAATTAACTAGAGCTTGTTGGAAGATAAATTTGGTATTGCTTTTCCATCTCATGGAAAGTATTCCACCCTAGGACATGTGTTAATAAAATGAAAACAAACCCAAAAACTACAGTCATTAATTTCTGGGAAAAATGTTGACCTGCTGTTAAAGACTGATTATAGTTGGATAGGTATGGGAACTTTTTGTCCAAAATGCTTTTCTTGCTGGCTGAAACCTGAATCTTTTCCTTTTTTTTTTTCAGCTTTTCATTGACTATTTAGGGTTTTTTTCTTTTTCCTGTTGAAAGAAAACAGACACTTTTGAAGGAAAATTTAATTTAGCAAAACTCCTTTGAAATTAGTTTGAGCATATAATTTTTATCTCTCACCATATACAGCACTAAAGAAAAAAGTAGAACCTTAATAACAGATTTTTCTAATGGTACATTTCACAGCTTACTAAGTGACGGATTACAACTATTCATCAAAATTATGTAAGTATTTTCTGTGAGTTTTACTCTGCGGAAATAAATTTTCTCCTTACAGCTTTTCTACCTAGAGTTAATATAAGCCTGTCATAGATGACAGTTCCCGCTACACACAGTTCCCACTAGAAAAAAAACTGCTCATAACTTAAAACACCCTAGCTGGTGTTTAATTTCTCTGAACAGGTAGAATTTGAACAGACATTTGTTTGTTCCAAACAATTGACTGCAGTGTTTAGTAACCCATTTGTTTTTCAGTTTTGTTGGCTTGATGTGATAGTATCAGATAGAATTAACTAGGCATGTCACCTTGCAGTGATGACTCCTCAGCGTGGGAAATTCTAAATGACATGTATTGATGAAAAGACCCCTTATAATTAATGTGCTTTTCAAACAAACTGCAGGGAAACTCTTCAAATAACTGGGGGAAAAGACAAACTAGAAATCAGCTTCTAACTGTGAAAAGGATAAACAATGGAGGCCAGAGCGTGAGCTTGCACACATAGAGTTTACACCCACAGTTCTGCATATGAACTTCTAGAAAAACATATCTTCTGTTTAAATAACTCTATTAATAGCTTGAAAAGGTCTCCAAGGAGTCAAAAAGAAAGGAATTTCAACTTATTTTTGGTTACTGGAGGAGAGGTGGAAATTTGCTAGCTCTCTGAAAAGTGTAGAAAATGCCACATCTTTCTGGGACCTCAGGGGAAATATAGCCTGTGTTGCCCACAGTTCCTATCAGGCTCTTGTAGCTCACCAGTGAAACCTAGATAAATGTTGAGCTGGTGTTTAATTAGTGAATTAATTCTTTGCTTAAAAATTAGAAAATTATATAGCTTAAAAATGGTGTGAAGGCAAGGGAAGTGAAGTAGTGGCTGTCTGCTGCTATATTATGGACATACTGGTATTTCCAGAACATGCTTGAAGATATGCAAAGGTCATCCTGTAGAGGTAAAGGGAGCTCCTGCTGATAGTAAAGTAGATAAAGTAGTATAGTAAAGTGCTGAAGAAATGGAAGACCTTACACTGTGCCACTAGCTGATGCTCTACTGGTTATTACAGTAATGATGAACAGGGCCTAATTGTTCAAAATTTTGATACTGGAGTGATTTTTGCCTTGTGAAAGTTGCATCACATTGCAGATGATTCACCCCTTTGGTGTTTTAGTATTAGTATTGATATATTTCCATGTTTCATTATTGGTATTTACGTATTTCAGTATTTTTTTTTCTGTTTATTTTAACCCCTGGTCACCCTCAGAATTAGAAGGAATAGTATAGGCAAGGTCTCATTCCAAAGCAGTAGCACTCTTAGCTGTCCATTGTCAGAAAGCATAAAACTCATTTGGATGGAAAACCTACCGAACTGTGTAATATACCAAGTTTCAGTGGAGGGCAGCATCTATGCACAGGTCTTCTAAGTCTGTGATAAAGAGCTGACAGAGCTGGGGGTATTTTTGTGTATGCCCTAACTACTCTTCTGCTTTGTTTAACAAGTTCTTGTCCCTCCCTGAACAATCAAACCTCTAGTAGAATGATCACTAAAAGAAAAATATTGTTATTTTCTTCTAGTAAATTCTGAGGGTTTTTTCTTCACAAACATATGAAACTGAGTTACCCAAAATACATTCTGGAATTGTATTGAAATTAATTTTTTTTTAAAAACCATTTTTCTTACAGCCTAGTATTTACTCTGATGTTTATAAGAAAGCATTTGCTTGGGATCCAGAAATATTGAGTATAGGCGATTCCCAGAGATTTACAAATCTGTCACTCCTTCAGATCTTTCAGACAAGATAGTATGTCCTCTTGCTCCTAAGAGAAATGAATGGAAGAGGTTAAAGACCTAATCCAGGGCACCAATTATGCTGTTTTCATCTTTCTTACACATTAGTAACATGGTCTTAGAAATGTGTGTATTGAGGACAGAATAATGCCAACTTTCACAGGCTCTGGTATGTTTCTCAAATGATATGTATTTTAAGATTGTTCCCCCTCCTCCTCACTATGGTTTATGAAAAATTACACTGGAGTTTACCTGGGTACTATGCAAACTCTTGGTTCTTCCAGTGTGTTTTCAACTCTATGTAGTTTATTTGTCAACTGAGACTTTTATATTATCACCATTAACATCAAGATCACAGATAACTTTTTTCTTTCAAATCATACCCTTGAAGTGTACTTCGTGAAGGCATTTACGTTCACTACTTTGTGTATCATAGTGTTCAAGAGTGTGTTATTTCCTTATGAAACAAATATGAGAAAGAAGGGAATTATTCAGTGCTGTGATTGCTGTCATTTAGAGTAAGGGCAAAAGAAAAGAAGGAAACACTGGCAAATCAGATCTCTATTGGAAAGTTCAATATGACAGCTTCCTAACTACAAAGACTTCCACTACTTTTTAGAACATTAATCTCCTGTGAGAATCACTGAAATTGCAAAATGGGGCCATCAAAATGTACTGGAAATGGCAAATTCTGGACATTCTATATTCAGCAGTACTTACATTGTACAAGAAAGTGAGGAGCAAGATACTGGAAAATATAAAGGACATTCATACTCCATAATTTTCTGTAAACTGAGGTCATACTGTTTTTTCTAGTTCTTTTGTTGAAGTCTGACACCTTGCAGAAGGATAATAAATATAATGGACATATCCTATTAGTTGGCACACCAGCAGGAGGCTGACCTAGATTGCTTATTTGGAATAAAATTTACAGGAGGAGAGAAAGAGACTATATTAAACCAAGCCTTTTCCAATTTACATCAGTGAAAGAGAGAAGGGTACACTTCATTACCCATGTTATATGTGTCCACTTTTGGCTTGCACTGTGTGAATAGTCTTTCTTAAAAGGCCACTTGGGGGATATAAACATATACATTTTCAAACTCAGCGCACTTTAGTGCTCACAGAAGCTTTTCCACACAAGCTTGCCAAGGCTACACCAGCTGTTAGTAAGGCCTTCTGTGTGTGCACAGAGACAATTGTGCCAATTTATATATTATGTGGTGATTTTCAGGTACAGACAAATGACCAGTAAAGATAAAGCAATACTATACAACATGTACTATTACTATATACAGTAATATAATCCAGTTCTCAGTAAAAGTCTCCAGAAATGAAAGGTAATTTTATGGATCTTATACACATAACTGAAGATATTTTCTGCATAATTTACACAGGATATAAGTCCAACCATATAAAATTTATTTGTATAAAAAATTTATGCTCCTGTAAATAATCCTGTTGGCATTGCCTGAGGAAAGCCTACTTGTGTAAGTAAATGCTGCTACGAATCATACATACAGCAAGACTATGATAAAAATCCTATTGTTGTCTGGTACTTCCATGCCAGTCTGTTTCTTCATTTATCTTAACCATCTTACCTTTCATCCTGTGAAACCTTCTGGACAGAGGTAATTTTATTTTATTTTTACAGAACCCAGCTTAATGGACCCACCACATAAAACAAGAATATGTAACATATAGTAAAAGAGAATGTTGTTAAGTAGCAGAAAATAAATAAGTAAGTAAGTAAGTAAGTAAGTAAATAAATAAATAAATAAATAAAATAGCTTCTAATATGAAGCTTTCTAGAAGAGAAAAATCTAAAAATTGCATTGCTAACATATAAAAAAGTGTTGCAGGATGGGGTTGTGAGACAAGACAGACACCAATATATTTAACAGTCAAGCACCAAAAGTTTATCAGCAAAACAATTCCTTATATATTCTTGTACATTCTAAAAATAACAGCAAATCCATGTGTTGCTCTAGCGCATGCTCATTTCAAAAACTTGTTCTTCTCAGCATTTTCGGTGAGGACTACTAACCGCGTGCAGCTGGTAGATAACTTTCTGCTTTGTTATTTTAAAGAATCCCTTCTTATCTATTTCTTCCCTAAGAAGAACAAATTCTTTTGCTTTTAGCCGCCGTTAATCTAGACACCGTTAGTCTTCTAACACAAGTGCGTCATTAATTCAGACGTCGTTAATCATCTAACCCAAATGCTGATGACACTTCTACATTGTCAGTGACGCAGAAGGTTTGCGACCCGGCATACGCACCTACAATTCCCCCTTTTCTTTTAATTAAGGTCTCTAGGCTATTCACTATACAAGATAGACAACATTTCAATAGAACAAAAAGACAGCATTCCAATAATCCCGCTATGCATATTGTCTTGCAATTACTAATAATACTGCCTAAATATAAATTGAGAGTAATTAGAAAGATTTATACAGCACAAACTTAATAAAGCACTAACACTCAGATCTGCAATCGCTGGGGAACCCTGGATGCAGCGAGAATTCAGAGTACCCTTCCTAGCAAATCGGAAATCCTGCGTGATGCATCCATCCGTAGGTGAGGCATCCAAGGTTGCTGCAAGCAGGTCCAGCCTCTAAATCAACAGGCCAGAATAAATGGCAAATTTTTTTGACCGGGAACGTTTGATTTCATCCACCTGTTGGGTTCCACCCAGAGACTGGTCACCACTCAAGGGAGAAAACCAAGGGAGTTTCTAATAAGGTAAACCACTTTGAGTTCCTAATTCTTAATATTGCTAAACAATGAAAGTTAAATACACATTCTTATATAATTTCATCCTTATTGATAACTACATTCTGTCTAATCTACGTCTTTCACTAATTACTAATAAACCAAAATATTTCATTAAGGAGTTGCAATTACTGTTAGCATTTTCTCTTTTAATAGTTGGCAACTGTATTGTATTTTGTCCTGTTGCGGTATCAAGTGCTACTCATACATTCTGCTTAAATGGTCAGTCGAAGAGGCTGCAAACTGTCAGCACAGGGGCATCCACAGCACCCACAGCTGGATCCTGAGTGCTGGCTGCCTCACGTCTCAGGTATGGGCGCACACACCTTTGCAGTAACCACTGGGGAATGTGACCTTTGGAGACACAAGCATAACCTCTTCCCCAGGTTATTAAAGGATATGTGGTCCTTCTCAATTACCACTTTCTAGGTTTTTTAACACTTGAGTTTTGCTTTGGACTTCTTGTTGATCTGGTATCTGTGATGAGAAATGACACAATATTTGTGGCACCTGTGAGACAGGGGAAATGTTTAAAAGGTTCATGACATATAATACCTTATTTATACCTTATTTAGCCTTTCGTGAGGTGTAGATTGATTCCCTGCATCTCCTCCTTTTTTTTTTTCTTTTCTTTTTTTCTTTTCCTTTTTTTTTAATTATTTTTACTCTTTTTTTTTTTTTTTTTTTTTTTTTTTTTTTTTTTTTTTTTCATGTGTATGCCCCACAATGGCCTGTCCTCCGGTGAGTTGGGAATGCGCAAGCAGTCCTGCTGATTGCCAGTCTCCCTCGAGAATGATGTTGTGAATAACTCCAGACCAACCGCTCTGTTGAGGCCACTCTAATGGCATTACAGCTGATGGTGGTGATGGACTGTAACTAGGTGGTAAATTGTTAGTAGTACAGCCCTTTACTGATATTTCTATCTTTTGCAACTTGTCTAGTATCTTGTTTAAATCATCCTCTTTTTTACTCTTGTTATTCTTACTATTATTGTCAATTGGCAGGGGAGGATGCAGCGAACTGCTGGGTGACACGGATGACACACTTCCGCTGGGCGGCACAAAAAAGAGCAAAATTCTGTATTGTAAATTGCATATTAAAGTATACTGGGATTTCAGTACAGAAATTAACATATATATAAAGAGCTAATGTGACAAAAATAATTTCTCCCTCTATCTCTTCATTCTTCCTGTCCATTCTTACATGTCCACATGATGAAATAAAACACTTGAGCTCACATGTTCATGTTGTACATCCAGCCATCTGCATGAAAAGCTTAGTTAATGTCCTAGAGCTCTATTTTAAGAAAGAAAAGAAAGAAAAAAAAAAAAAAACCCACAAAAAAAATAGAAAAATTATATTCTGATGAATTACAACAATAAGAGTGGAAACTACCAATACTCATTAATGAAGAACACAGAAGAATCCTGTTTATCCATGTAAGGCTTTTTATTTTGCACTTCAAATACAGTGAAATCATAATCTCCATAATTTTCTCATACTATTGAACACATTTCACTCATAAATGCATCCTCCTTAACATAATCTTAAACATCTCAGATTTTATTCACAGCTCATTGAGAACCAAAAAGGCCAATTATAAGTGAGAACCAAGCTAAGTAATAAAATTCCAACCTATACTGACAGAAGAGGACTGTATACTCTGTCTTTATTACAAAGATACAAACCCAACTTAATTTAATCACTTTGAATTACTAAGTGCTGCCAGACGGATAGTCAGAAGAGTATATATTAGTTAAGGCAATGCATATCTTATAATTTATTCCCTGAACTGCACTACTGCTTCTTAGTTATTATATTTTTTATGCACTACTTCAGTTACTGTTATGGAAAAAGCACTTAAAATAAGGTTTAACAAGAAGATCTCCATTGCAGTTAGAGTGATACAGTACTAATAAATTCTGTCTGTGCTTCTTCAGCTTGTCTCAGATGTAACCCAAATTAAAAAAAAAAAAAATCCACCTTATTCTCCATGACTTTTTAACTTGAAGCATATATGAAAGGTTCTGAAACCAACAACATATTGTTTCACCCTGATTAAACATGTCAAGGACATAAGCAGTGGACTTCCAGATTCTCTCTCAGAAGCTGGTCATGTGGTCATGAAAACAGATACTGGCACCTCCACAACTGGAAAATGTCTCTAGCAACTACCTATGTGGCTTCTATGCTGGCCATTGGTAATGGCACTGCATGGTGTCCCTTCACAGTACATACGGGGGCCCTGGAACTTGTAAATGAAGCAGAGAAGGATGAAGAAAATGAGACAAACAAGGAGGAAAACCAATGTCCACCAAGGCTGAGTCACTCTAGACCAGGTATTAAAATCAACTCTAAAAAGGACTCCCAAAGGGTCATTGTAGTGGGTGACTACATTCTGAGGGGTGTCAAAGGCCCAATATGCAGACCGGACCCGCTTCATAGGGAAGTCTGCTGCCTCCCTGGGGCATGGGTAAGGAACCTCATGGCAAAATCCCCACTCTAGTGAGACCCAAGGACTACTACAGTCTTTTGGTTTTTCAGGTAGGTAGTGACAACATTACCAGGAAAAGTCCTAAATCAATGAAGACAGATTTCAGGGTCTTGGGGAAAATGGTTAAGAGGTCAGAGACACAAATTGTGTTCTCCTTCATCCCTTCAGTTGCAGGGATGTAGGAGGAAGATTACAGGACAAGTCAATAGATGAACTTGTGGCTCCAAGACTGGTGTTACCTGCAGGGCTTTGGATTTTTCAGTAACAGATGCCAGACCTCTTGGCATCAGATGGGATATACCTGTCCCATAAGGGGAACAGGGCAGGAGTTAACTGGTCTCATTGAGAGAGCTTTAAACTAGATTTCAAGGGGGAAGGGGACAAAATTGGAACTCCCAGACATAAGCCCAAGGGTAAATTACCAGAGTTTGTCGACTGTTGTGCTAGCAATGACCCTCACCCTGCCTTCTCAGTGGACACAAGGGATGGAGACATGCAGCACAACAAAGATGCAAGGGATATTGATGGATCAGTAACTGTGGCGAAACCTGTGAAATGTCAGGCCAGACTTAGGACCTGTAAATGCAAAATATGCTGGGAACATCAGCCTATCTGAAGGGCATCTATACCAACGCACACAGCATGGATAACTGTGATGGTCTGACTTTGGCTAAATGCCAGCTATCCACCAAGTCGCTCTATCATATCACTTCCCCACTCTTTTCCCCTTGTTTTCTCAACAGGGCAAATAGGGGAAAGAAAATAATATAGACCAACCCTTGTGGGTAAAAGAAAAGCAGTTTTAATATAAGCAAAATGAAGCAAAGGTCCGCGCATGGAAGCAAAAGGAAAACAGATTTATTCTTTAGTTCCCATGAAGAGGCGATGTCAGGCCTTCACAGGAAGCAGGGCTCCAATACACTTAGTGGTTGCCTTGGAGGACTAAGGGTGTCCCCACCCCCTTCCTCCTTTCTCCCAGCTTTATACTGAGCAGACATCATATGGTCTGGAATACCCCTTTGGTCGGTTCGGGTCAGCTGTCCTGGCTGTGTCCCCTCCCAAGATCTTGCCCACCCCGTCCCACTGCAGGGGTGTGTGTGTGTGTGTGTGTGTGTGTGTGTAAATGTCAGAAAGAGCTTTGGTGCTGTGTAAGCACTGCTTAGCAGTAGTCACAACACCAGGGTGCTACCAACACCCTGCCAGCTCCCGACATAAAACACAGCACCATGAGGGCTGCTACAGGGAAAAACCAATTCCAGCTCAGCCAGACTCAGTACAATAACAAACAGGAGGAGCTTGGAGTGGCTATCACAGAAACATGGTGGGATGTCTCCAGTGACTGGAGTGCACCAATTGATGCCTACAAGCTCTCTAGAAGAGATAGACATGGTGGAGTGGTGTTGTTTGTTAGGGAGTATTATGATTGCTTTGAACACAAGCATAGTAAAAGACAGTGTGTAATGTCTTCGCGTTAGAATCAGGGGGAAGTACAACAGGGCAGTTGTAGTAGGAGTCTACTATAGGCCACTCAACAAGGAGTGGATGAAATATTCTAAAGGCACTTAGGAGAAATCTCACAATTGCTTGCCCTTGTTCTTGTGGGAGACTTTAAATTCCCAGACAACTGCTTGAAATACAACACAACAGAGAGGGACAATTCCAGGAGATTCCTGGAATGTGTGGGAGATAACTTTCTGACACAGCTGGTGAGTGAACCGACAAGAGAAGGTGCCCTGTTGGATCTCCTCTTCGTGAACAGAGAAGGACTGGTGGAGGATGTGGCAGTTGGAGGCCAACTAGGGCACAGAGATCATGTCTATTCTTAGAGAGTCCAGGAGAGGGGCAGTAGAACTGACATCCTGGACTTCCGAAGGGCTGACTTTGCCTTGTTTAGTTACCTGCTTGACAGGATCCCTTTGGAGATGGCCCTGAACGATATAGGGGTCCATAAAGGCTATATACTCTCAAGAAGAAAGTCTTAATGGCACAGGATCAAGCTGTAAGAGAAGCCAGGGACAGCGAAGACCACCCTGGCTGAACAGGGAGCTTTGGCTGCAACTCAGGGAGAAAAACAGAGTTTACAGCTTTTGTAGAAGGGGCCAGCCACTCACAATGATTACAAAGATGCTGTGAGACTATGTAGGGCAGAAATCAGGAGGTCTAAATCCCATCTAGAAATTAATCTGCTTTCAGCAGTCAAGCATAACAAGAACAGTTTCTATAGGTACTTCAACAGGAAAAGAAAGACTGGGGAGAGCCTACATCCGCTGCTTGATACAGGAGGAAACATGGCAATGAGTGATGAGGTGCTTTGCCTCAGTCTTTAATACCAAGACTAGTTGAATTGAGGTAATCCAGCCTCTTCAGCCAGAAGACAGAGACTAGGAGAACAACACCCCCACAGTCCAGGAGAAGATAGCCAGTGACCTGCTGCATCACACAGATACACACAAGTCTTTGAGACCAGATGGGATGTACCTGAGGGTGTTGAAACACCTGGCTGGGGTGCTCACCAAGCAACTTTTCGTCATTTAACAGTAGTCCTGGCTGACCAGGGAGGGGTCCCAACAGACTGGAAATTGGCCAATGTGAAGCCCATCTATAAGAAGGGCTGGAAGGATGACCTGGGAAATTACAGGCCTTTCAGCTTGACTTCAGTGCCCAGGAAGCTGATGGAATGGCATTGGAATGGGCTGCCCAGGGCAGTGGTGGAGTCCCCATCCCTGGAGGTGTTTAAGAGTCGGATCAACATAGCACTTAGAGATATGGTTTAGTAGGCAATGGTCAGTGTTAGGTTAATAGTTGGACTAGATGATCTTCAAGGTCTTTTCCAACCTAGATGATTCTGTGATTCTGTGTTCAAGTTCAGCAGAACTTGGTTCTTATGGGTGACTTCAACCACCCAGACATTTGTTAGAAGAACAATACAGTCGCTCACATGTCAACCATCAAGTTTCTAGAATGTGTAGAGGACTGCTTTCTCATAAAAATTTTAGATGTACCAACCAAGAACGCGGCATTCCTGGACTTGCTAATCACAAACCAAGAAAACCTACTTTGTTAGTGATAGTCTTGTCTGCACTGATCACAGTATTGCGCAATTTGGTATCCTGCTGTGCATGCTAAATGTTAGTACTAACACAAAGATTTTAGTTTTTAGAAGAGCAAACCTTAGCTTGCTCGGAGCTCATTTGGGAGACATTCCATGTGAAACTTCTATGGAGGATAAAGGAGCTTGTGAGTGCTGGGCGTTTTTCAAGAATGCTCTCCTGGAAGGACAAAAAGCATTAATCTCTTGAAAATAAGGGAAATAGATGTGCAAAACACCTCCTCGGCTTAGCCTCTGAGTCTGCTCAAAATCAAAATAAGCATACCAGAGATGGAAAAGTGGATGAGTACCCCTTGAGGACTACAAGGGCATTGTCAGGATGTGCAGAGATGCAGTTATAAAAGCAAAACCTCAGCTCAAATTGAAATTGGCCAGAGATGTCAAAAACTACAAGGACGTGTTCTTCAGGTTGTCTTGGTTTGTGTAAGTGATAGGGGTTTTGGTAGCAGAGGAGGAAGCTACAGTGGTGGCCCCTGCGAAAAACTTCTTGAAGCTCTCCCAGCAACAATTTGGACCTGCTTTTGCACCAAGGCTGGGCCAATTAGCTGCACCTCTGTGATAATGTGTTTAAGACAGGAAACCCAGTAGGAGGAGTGGGAGTTGTGAGGAAAAGTTGTGAGGAGAACATCTGTGTAAACATTGAGGTCAGTGGAAGAACAGGGGAGGAAGCAGGGAAGGTGCACTGGAACAGAGATGGCAGGGCTGCCCCTCTCTGCCACCCATAGAGGTCTATGGTGGACCACATACCAATTTGCGGCCTGCAGAGGGCCACATGCCCAACCAGGTGACTGCACCCAAAGAAGACTTCTCCATGGGAAGAAGGCTCCACTGTTGTAGCCTGGTGCTGGGAGAATTGCAACATACAGGGGTCACGCACATGCCTGTGGAAGTGACTCATGTCAGAGAGAGTTTGTGGAGGACTGTCTCTTATGAGAGGGGGACCATGCTGGACCAGGGGAAGAATGCTAGAAGTTTCCCCACCCTGAGGTGGGAGAAGCGGCAGGACTGACTGTACACCTCATTCCCCACCTCCTATGATGCTGCAGCATAGGAAGTAGAGATATCGGGAGTTAAACTGAGTCCAGGAATAAGGGAGGGATGGGAGATGGCATTTGCAAGATGTGGTAATACTTCTTACAGTCCTCCTCTGTCTGTTACATGTTGTTGTTGTTAGTGCCTGTATTAAATTTTATGTTCTTTTTTTCTTCCTCTAATAAGTCTGACTTTTGTCCTTGCCATACTGGATGAGATCATCCCTCCCTGTCCTTATCTCAGTTTCCTTGGTCTTTTGCTTTTCTCCTTTCCAGCACTGGGGAGAAGGGGGAGAGTGAGCAGCTGCATGGTATTTAGTTTCCCTCTGATCTCAAACCATTACACAAGTACATAATCAGCAAGTAGAAACAGAGGAAAATATTGGCCTGCTGTTAAACAGGAGAGGTGAATTAATCACCAACAACACTGAAAATGCAGAGGTTCTTCTTTTCTTCACCTCTGCTTTACCAGCACTGCTGGACCCCAGCTCTTGGGAATAAAAACCCAGGTCTATGCAAACACAGACCCACCATCAGTGAAGAAAGAGTTGGTATATGAATTATTACAGGAGCTTGACCCCTACAAATTGATGGACCCTGATGGTATCCACCTGAGGGTGTTAAGAGAGATGACTGGCACTGTTGTGAGGCTGGTTTCCATAATCTTTGAGAAGTTGTGGAGATTGGGGGACATCCCAGAAGACTGGAGGAAGGTTAATGTCACCCACACCTACAAGAAAGGCTTAAATCAGGATCTAGGAAATTACAGGCCCATCAGTCTTAGTTCGGTTCCTGGAAAAGGTATGGAACAAATTTCCCTGGCAGTTATCACAAGTCAAATGAAGCACATGATTAGGAAAAGCCAGCACAGACTCACCAAGGGCAAACCAAACTTGATAAACCTGATTGCCTTCTACGACAAAGTAACCCGCTTGGTTGATGTAGGGCGAGAGGTGGACATTGTCTACCTGGATTTCTCCAAGTCTTTCCATACAGTTCCCCACAGCCTCCTCCTAGAGAAACTGATATGTTACAGTCTAGACAAGTGGTCTGTGCAGTGGATGAGGAACTGGCTGACAGGCCACATCCAGAGCCTGGTGGTAAATAGCTCTTTTTCAAACTGACAACCTATTACAAGTAGGATCCCACTGAGATCTATATTGGGCCAATGCTGTTTAGTATCTTCAGAATTAATCTGGATGATGGGATCAAGTGTACCCTGATGGGTTTTGCTGACAGTACCAAACTAATTGTGGAAACAGACACTTCAGAAGGACACCCTGCAGGAAGTACTGGATAGACTGGAAGAGTGGACTATCAAAAACCTTAGGAAGTCCAATAAGGACGAGTGTAAGGTCTTCTACCTGGTAAAACATAATCAATGAGTGCAACACAACCTGGGATCTATGTGGCTGGGAAGTAGCTGTGTGTAAAGAGACTTGGGGGTCCAGGTGGACAACAAGCTCAATATGACTGAAGAGTGTGCTCCAGTGGCAAAGAGAGCCAACAGGATGCTGGGTTGCATCAACAATGGCATCACCAGCAGAGATAAAGAAGTATTATTCCATTCTACTCAGCACTTACCAGGCCATGCATGGAATACGTGTTCAATTTTAGTCCCTGCTATACAAGAAAAAGTAGATGGGCTGGAGAGAGTCCAGAAGAATGCGAAAAAGATGATCAAATGACTGGGATGCCTACCATATGATGAAAGGGTGAGAGAATTCAGTTTATTCAGCTTTGAGAAAAGAAAACTTGGAGACCTTATCACCATGGTTGCAGTATTTTAAAGGGTGGCTACAAAAAAGATAGACACTTCCTTTTTGCAAGGAGTCACATAGAAAAGATGAGGAGTAATGAGTACTAGTTATTCCTGTGGAGATTCTGATTGGCCAAAAATTTTTCACAATGAGAACAATCAGCCACTGGAATAATCTCCCCATGGAAGCTGCAGATTTGCCCACACTGGACAGTTTTAAAATTCATCTGGACAAGGCATGGAACCGTTGTATTTTTGCAAAGAAAAGTTGGACCAGATGATTCTTGTGGTCCCTTCTGACCTGGTATTGTATGATTCTGTGATTCTACTAATATGACACCAAGGAATACTTTTATTTTTTTTCTTTTTTCACCCAAGATGAGTAATAGTTGGCGAGTCAGTACCTTAAAACTGTGTTCTCCATTGAACTGTATGTAACACTTGCACTCTTAATTGCACTGTGACACCCTGACCTTAAAAAATTAATTGGAAGTTTCACAACATTAAGGATTTGTTGCCTGCTTTAATAAGTGAGACTTAGAGAAGCCTTCATTAGCCCTCCAGCCCTAATGATTCTGAATAGATTGGCTAATGAAGTATAAAGATGGCCGTTCCAAGGAATCTAAGCTACTATAGATGGCAAGAAGATTCTTTTTTTCCCCCCCTTCTGCCTATTTTAAAAAATTATTTTATAAATAAATGTGCCTGTTTGTAGTTTTGTCTGGATTTATAACAAGGCTGGTGAGCTAAGCTTTTGTTAAAGTACAGGAAAAAGTTGGATATGATTTCCTGACACTTGATTAAGGAATGTACAGCCACTTTGGTTCGAACTAAATTCCTATCAATAATCCAACTCACTTTGTAAGATCATGCTGACAATATTAACCCTAAACCTTGCACAGTTATGCTGATTAATGCTTTTCTCTTCCCCATAAGTTGTACAAAGAACTGAAAAGTGGAATTAGATTTAAATCTTCTTCAGAGGTAGTGAGGCTATTAAAACCAATTTTCAAGGAAAAGCTTCCCACTTCTCTCCCTAAACCAGTACACCTACTCTTAAGATGTATACAAACAAACTTGCCCTCAGAAAGAAAAAACAAAAAAGCATGAGACAGGAATAAAAGGGAAAGTCAGCCTCAGTATTACAAGTTAAACCAGATCCAGATGCACTTCAGGAATTTCTGGGGGCATGCAGAAATGCCATTGTGCTCATTAAACTCCTAGACAGCACTTTCATTTTCACTATGAAAGATGGGCTGACCTTGCCAGTCCATTAAACTCTAACAAGAGTCTCTGCAGGTTCATAGTTCCAATTATGACAGTTTATAGGACCTTAGCAATAAATACAGTTTGAATTATTCCACTGTGGGCTGATCGTTGTTTCTGCATTTAACAAATAAACAATGTGTTGGAGATGGAAACTCAAATGTCTTTTAGTTATTTCAAAAGTGAAAGACTGGATACACCTCAGCTAACATGCGGTTAAGATTCACAAACAGGCTTTTCCTCTGGGCTTCACTTGAAGCTATTTGCTTCTTTTTGGCTGACATGAAAACTTTATATCAGGACTGAAAATAATATCTGAAAAGGAACTAAACAAGCTATATGAATTTGTACATAATGTAGCTATACATAGTGGATGATAGCATATCATTATTGTCTAGCAAAGAGAAGAGAGCAGGTAGGTGGGTAGGTACTGTATTAATCAAATGTTTAGGAACATTATTTCTGTTCAAGAAAAGGAGAGATATATTTTTGTGTGTATAGGGAATAGTTAGAGTGATTATTAAAATAAATCTGTATTATATGTATCTCATCCCACAAGGTAGGTTACAAGGGGGGTGAATCTTCTGAATTTCCCAAGAGCCTGTGTGCAGGTAGGAGATACAATTTCTGCTCAGCAGAGCCATAGGGCAGGCCGAGTCACTACAAAGAAACAACTGTGTCGCTGACTTTATTAACTGATCACTTTAGTGACTGTATGAAGACAATTTGGCAGCAATCAACAGATAACAATCAGGGAAGGAATAAAGGCATTTTGGCAATTACACTATTTTCCTAATAACCCGTTAATGATCAACCAATCTCAATTCAATTTGTACAAAACATATACATTAATATATGTAAGAAAAAGAGAGAGAGCAAAAAGAAGAAAGAGAAAAGAGAGGAGGGAGGGATAGGAAAAGGGGTATCACTAATCTTAGATTCTGGGTTGTCACACAGTAAGCCCAGCTTGGTCTGTATGTGGTGGGTTGACAAAGACACACGTGGGGTATTGCCTTGATATCGTTTTTCTTATGTATGTGCAATAGGTTGTTCCACAAGGTTCTTTTGTCTGGCTTATACATGCACAGTTTGGCAAGTTCTGTCTATGGGCAACCACGGAAGGGAGTGGGACAGAAATGGCCCACCATTACGCCTCTACAGTGCTTGCTCCACTTTTCCCCAACAGAGCATTCCTCAAGTTGTTTGAGACATCGGCTTTATGAGCAGTTTCTTGTTTATGAACAGTTTGTGACAATACGTATTTGTGTTGTGTTCTAAAATGAGGGGAAACTGATAAATTAGGAAAAAAAAATATGGCAGAAATACTATGAAATTATCAACTTTTGTATATTCAAAAATGTTGAATGAAAAACAATACTTGTAGCAGGAACCCCCTTATTTGCAGGATGAGGCTGTGAGACAAGACACACATCAATATGGTTAACAGTCAAGCTCCAACGTTTATTACCAAAATAAGTCCTTATATATGTTTGTGACAGCAGATCTGTGTGTTGCTCTGGCGCATGCTCATTTCAAAAACTCGTTCCTCTCAGCACTTTCAACAAGCGCTACTAAGCGTACACAATTGGTAGATTTCTGCTCTGTTATTCTACAGATTTCTTTCTTATCTGTTGCTTCCCTAATGAGCAAAACCACTTTTGCTTTTAGCCATCGTTAATCTAGACGCTGTTAGTCTTCTAACACAAGTGCGTCATTAATTTAGACATCGTTAATCTTCTAACTTGAATGCTGATGACACTTTTATATTGTCAGTGATGTAGACGGTTTGTGACCCGGCATACACACCCACATTTCCCCCTTTTCTTTTTATTAAGGCCTCTATCCTATTTACCACACAAAACAGCAATAATCCCACTATGTATATTGTCTTGCAGTTATTAACAATGCCTAGAGATAAATTGAGAGTGATCAGAAAGATTCACACAGCACACACCCTTAAATTCTTCATATCCATATTCTGGTGCCAGTAAGACAAATCTATAGTTGCTTTATTCTGCAAAACAGCGTGCTTTATACTACCTTCATCTGTCAACAAATTACTTACTATATTAGATGTTAATTTTTTTTACACTCCAACAGGCTATTTTGTTCAAGGTGGATAAGGCTTTTATAACCCCTACTCCCGGGGGCTAAGCAAGATATAGTGACAATCTCTCCAGACCTCCACAATGCTATTTTATTAAAGGATACACAGCAATTTATAGACCACCATATAGTACATGTGCAAGCTACTTGATTGCTAATAGGCTAAAGCTACTTGTCCATGCACCCTTTTACACTCTGTGATTGGTCCCAGTGTGGTGTCCATGCGCCGCTCTGCTGCCAGGCAAACATCTTGTTTTCCACAGTTCAGCTTCCTTATCTTTTTGCTACATATGCAGTTTCTCAGCCCCTTGGCCTTGCAGGTGTTCTTCACAACAGCTACAGCCTCTTCTTACAGTGAGGCCACTCGGTTTGGATTGCTCATAATGTGCCCGTTGTTTTCCAGCCATTCCACAAATCCCTCTTTTTGTTTTTGAGCAATGCAGACCCCTTTTATTGCTCAGTCCATCATTCTCAAAACACTTCCACACACAGTTTAACATCATTAAAAGTATTATAATGACAATTTAAACTGTTAGTCCATGTAAAAACAAATCTTTTAACCATCCAGTAATTGGTAACCTTTTACTGAATCATTATTAAATACTCTTCTCTCTTCAAGATGTAAACACATCGTGTAAGTATCACTACAAAACCAAATATCATTTATCTGTACTGCTGAAGGAGTCATGTTTTGCCATCCTAGCTAGACTGTCTCATTATACCAACCATGTGTCAGATAGGCTTTTTGTCCACCAAACTATATACATCCCCAGGCCTGATCTTGCATACTATTCCCAGCTACTGGGGGAAGAGACCCTCCAAGTTCTAACTCCAATCAAACAGTTCTGAGATGGGTCAGCAGCAGTTGCTAAGCCCAGGCAAAATGCCTGCTGTCCTGATTTATTTTTCCTTGCCACCTTGGCACAACTCAGCAGTTTCTTATCTATCCTACGAGGCCTGTTCTTCATCAAAGCTTAGCTGTTTGTCAGAGGCTGTGTAAGGCCAATGCCTCCCAGATCTCCCCTTTCTTGGATTTGCAATGGCACCTGCAAGACTTGTTTGAGAGCTGTATCAATTAAGGGTTAGACAAACTTCAAAAGCATAGTGTACTTGGAATAGTTCCACAGAAGGTTAAAACAATACAGCAGTTACAATTACTAGATAAAAGAGTAGGCTAATTTCACTACCTATAAATAACGGATATGACTAAATAGTACAAAATAAACAGTAAGGAAAACACAGAGTAGCACACTTAATTAATGGGGTATTAACATTCAGATCCAAAATTGCTGGGGAACCCTGGATGCAGCGAGAATTCAGAGTGCCCTTCCTCGCAAATCGGAAATCCTACATGATGCGTCCATCTGTAGGTGAGGCATCCAACATCGCTGCAAGCAGGTCCAGCCTCTAAATCAACTGGCCAAAATAACTGGCAATTTTCTTTGAGCAGGAACATCTGATCTCATCCTCCTGTTGAGTTCCGCCCAGAACCTGGCCAGCACTCCAGGGGGAAAAACCAAGGGAGTTTCTAATAAGGTTAACCACTTGAGCTTTTAATTCTTAATATTGCTAAACAAAGAAAGTTGAATACACACATTCTTACAGCATTTCATCCTTATTAATAATTACTTTTCATCTAAACTACATCTTTCACTAGTGACTAGTAAGCCTATATATTTCATTAATTAGTTGCAATTACTGTTAGCATTTTCTCTTAAAAGAATTGGCAACTGTAGTGTGGTTTGTTCTGCTGCAGTAGCAAACATTACGCAGACATTCTGTTTAAATTATCAGTTGAAAAGATCACAAACTGTCCGCACAGGGGCATCCGCAGCACCCACAGCTGGATCCTGAGTGCTGGCTGCCTCTCATGCCTCAGTATGGTTGCACACACCTTGCCAGTGACCACTGGAGACTGAGACCTGTGGAGACACAAGCATAATCTCTTCCCCAGGTTATTAAAGGATATGGTCCTTCTCAGTTACTACTTTCTAAGTATTTTTTTGTTAACACTTGATCCTTGCTCTGGACTTCTTGTTGATCTGGTATCTGTGATGAGAAATGACACAATATTTGTGGCACCTGTGAGACAGAGGAAATGTTTAAAAGGTTCATGACATATAATGCCTTATTTAGCCTTTCGTGAGGTGTAGATTGATATCTTGCATCTTGCCCCTTTTTTTTGTAGTTGTTCCTGTTATCGTTATTGTTGTTGTAATACATGCTTTAGCTTGCTAGATGTATGCTTCACAATGGCCTGACCCGCTGGTGAATGAGGAATGCAGGTCAGATGCTTGACTCCCCACTGTATGACAGGATGCAAACAGTGCTCTAGAAAAGGTATTAACAGACACATCTACATATTTTAACATTTGAAATGCAGCTATGTGAATGACAACAGACTGTTAGAATTCTGAGGAGGTGAGTCCCCAAGGGTCGACACCACTTCCCTGTTGAAAAGATGGAGTCTTTCTGGTATTCAGGGCAAGTCGATAAAAAAAATTTGGTTTTGTATTGCCCTGGCATTATGGTGAAAAAAAATGCATGTGTTCTTTATTCCACTGAAACAGCAGAGCATATGGCTGACCTGGAGCCAAGACCTCTCCCCCTTTTTGTTTTTGCAAAAGTGCTTTCAATGTTTGGTGTGCTCTTTCTATGATGGTTTGTCCTGTGGGGGAATGTGGTATACCTGCGATGCTTGTCTGTTTGAGATGGTGTTAGCTATACGGTGGAGATTTTGTTTTGCTTTCTCTGTAAACACTCTGGGTGACGTCAGTGAAGGATCTTTTCATAAAATATCAAACAAGCTATGCAGATCATCATCATCAGCTAGGCCCACAACAGCTGTAAGC
This sequence comes from Athene cunicularia, assembly GCF_003259725.1. Lineage (NCBI taxonomy): Eukaryota > Metazoa > Chordata > Aves > Strigiformes > Strigidae > Athene > Athene cunicularia. The sequence goes on from NW_020799101.1 coordinate 45,976,494, forward strand.
AATTTATGGTTCCTAACAGTTTCTGTAAATCTTGTAAAGTCTTAGTATCAGTTTTAAGTTTAAGTTGTTGCAGGACAATAGTCTGTTCACAAATTCTTCAGCCCAGGTACTGCCTGATGATGGTATATGTACCTTTTGAAATGGTATTTGCAACACCATTTGAGATAGTGAGTGTCTGGTTAAAGCAAGAGCCTTTTTCAAGATCTCCTGTGTTTTTGTTGCTATACGGATGTCATCCATATAATGATATATAACAGCTTAGGGGACCTGGTGGGATTTTTATGTGTTATGGTAAAATAACGCAGTGGTATTGTTTTGCAGGTTCACTAATATTAATAGTGGGAATAGAAAAAGTAATTTTAGGTGCATCATTTGGATGCCAGGGAATGATAAAAGGAATCAATCCTTTAGATCAATTACTACAAGATGCCAGTTTCAGGTAATCATTGTAGGGGAGGGCATTCATGGTTGTAAAGTTTTTTTTATCCTCCAATAGTATCATTAATATGTCAGAGACTATGTAAAAGTCACTATTTACCACTTTTCTTTAAAATAAGAAATTTAATTGCCCCTGAATGAAACCATTAAGGTGGCACAACTTTTTCCTTGGCAAAGGCCACTGACAGAGTCACACAGGTGATTCGGTTTACAAGGTTAGTTTCAGGGTGGGTTTAGGGGTGGGTTGTGCTACAGTGGTGATCAAGACAAATTTGATCCAATTTGAGTTCCCCACTGAGCCATACAGTCATGACCCCAGAAAGTAATAGGGGTCTCCAATATAAATGGATGAATATTTGCTACCCAGTTTTCTGGGCCCCTTACATGAATGAGATCCTTGCTTTAAATTGCTACAGCATGACCACCAACCCTGAAAAACATTTGAGTTACCGGAGCTAACTGCCAATCTGCTCACAGATATTATAGTCACATCTGCAGCAGTATCTAAGATGTTTGTCAGCTCAACAGATTTTTTAAATTTAATGAGAGTACATTTTACTAGAAGTTAACCTTGTGTCACGTTTTTGTCCAAAAATATTTAAGGGGTGCCTGCTGATTGAAATCCTGAGTCACGGCTTCTTGGCATACTATTAGGGGGAGCTGCAGTAAAATTAACAAGCTGAACAATTTTTGATCCTTTTGTAACTGAACACAGGGGTACAGACCATAATTTTGATTTTTCTTTTCATAACCAGCATTGACGACCCATGGTAAAACAAACAACTCCCGTAAGGTTGTAGATGATTTTTTGACAATATCCCTCTCAGGCAGATGGTTCAGAGGTGCACTCTCCCCGCAGAGTATGCACCTAAATTCAAGACAACAATTAACACACAATTAACACTGCCTCCTGCTAGAGGAGATATTTCACTTGAGACACTTAAAACCGTGAGCCGAAACAAACCGCAGTGCTGATGACCAAGCGGGCGTGCACTAGGACCCTGTCGTTCCTTCATTCCTCCCTGGCCGCTTCCCTGGCGGCCAGAGAAATCCGCAGCTTCAGCTGGGCCGCGTCTCACACACGCAAAACAATCACACACCCACACAAAGGAGCCCCTTACAATTACTACTCACACAACATAAAATGACAAACATTACAAATACAAAAAAAAACCATTAAGAACATATAAAGCCATTGCTGCCTGACAGTGTCAGCACCTTCTCTGTGAAAAACCTGCCGCTTTTGCCAGGGGGTGGGGGGTGCCGAGAGCGCAGTGCTGGGCTCAGCCGCAGGCCTCCGCTTCACGGCGGGGGGGCTTGGGGAGGCCCCAGGCCACCGCCGCCAGCTCCGCGCCTGCAGGTGGGGCGGGGGGGGACGCGAATGCTGAGCACAGAGATCCACATGCTCGGTTTTCCAGATAGATTACTGTGCCGGCGTAAATGCCGTTTTTTTCTTAACAGTGCTCGCCAATTTCTATGGGGCCCATTGATATCCCTGAGCGATTGCCTCCAGTACAACTGCTGTAAATGAGTTTTGCAACCCGTCTTCATTAATGTTTTTCTGTAGATCTTTAATAACAGAAAAATGCAGTCCTTCCCAACGTGGCAGATGTCCCATCTCATAGCTTACAGGAGCAAGAATCTTTCTCGCCATGGCCATATCACCTTATGGCAAGGTTTTTCGCCTCAATTTTACCCACGGATTATCCCCAGATAAGGGAGGACACAGGCCAGATTATTTTTTCAGGATTTACAGCGTCAGGGTCTTAAAGATTATCACAGTCAAAAGACCCAGCATATAAATCTTGCTCCCGAGGTTCAAAATATGCATCCTCGCCCTCTGTGTTCTCATTCTCTGTGTTAACAGCCTGGCCATGTTCATTATTTTATCTTTTTATTATCGCAAAACAAGTTCTCCATGCGCTCACTCAGTGAGCTTTTTAAGATTTCTAAGAGCTGTTTCTTTGCCTCTCATAGAGAGGATACTTAACAGCAGTTTTAGGGCCATGTCTTTTCCCATACCTGCAGGATCTCCACGCTCCAGCGTTTTGTCTTGTTCTCTTCTGCTTCCCCACCTGCAAGCTCCAGGTATCACCTTCGGTGATGATTTGGAGTATCTGCATTTAAGCGAGTTCCGCATTTAAGCGATAAAAGGAGGTGCCTATTTGGGCCCCAGTTGTGGCAGGAACCCCCTTAGTTGCAGGAGGAGTCTGTGAGACAAGACACACATCAATATGGTTACCAGTCAAGCTCCAACGTTTATTAGAAAAACAAGTCCTTATATATGCTTGTGACAGCAAATCCGTGTGTTGCTCTGGCGCATGCTCATTTCAAAAACTCGTTCCTCTCAGCACTTTCAACAAGTGCTACTAAGCATACACAACTGGTAGATAAATTTCTTTTTTGTTATTCTACAGATTCTTTTCTTATCTGAGTCATTAATTTAGACATCGTTAATCTTCTAACTTGAATGCTGATGACACTTTTACATTGTCAGTGATGCAGACGGTTCACAACCCAGCATACGCACCCACAGATACTAAATCAGTTCATAACTTTTGGAACATCTGCTATATACCCTAACATTTTTTTGTAGCTGAGGTGCTTACATTAAAAGTTACTGTAAAGCTCAATCAAGCAAAAATGACTCATAACATACTGTGTGAGTGCTTGAATTTATTTTTATAATTAGAATAAGAAAATGTTGGAGAACAGCATTAGTGGGAAGTATGAATAAAAGTAAGATATAATCTCTTCTCTATGATTCGTTGTTGTCAGAAAGTATGTGTTAAAGCACTATATTCCATGCAGAAATTTTGGACAAAGTTTTATGAAGCTGTGGAATGATTTCAGTTTCTAAACAAATAGAAATGTATATCTGTGCGAATACTTAAATACCATATGATAACAGTGCTCTGATTTTTAATGTATTGCAATTTTATGTCAAGTTAATGTATAATTGCTATGACTCTTGTCTTGTCCTACAAAGAAGCAAATATGATTAACTTAATCCCAGTAAAGTTCTCTGTTCAGCCTAAGAATTTTAATAACTTTTTTTTTTTTTCATGATAAGAGTTTGAAGAATTTCCAGAGTATGTTTGCTTTATGTCTCTTACAGAGGCATTCAAGTAGTGATTTATACAGAACTTGCATATATAATTTCTGAATGGTCATCAAATTTGAAGTCTGAACGGTCAAAAAAACACAGCATGGTCATGCAAAAAAAATATGTATCTTCTTGACAGGTCTGTAGATTTCTTGCTTATAAAACTTCTAATATTAATAGTCAGCCCTTCAAGCTATACATGTTATGACATGATATACTGCTATAACTATATCACTCCCCTCCCTTCCCCCAAAAAACATGTTAAATGTTTATGCCAGGTTCATTTACAGTTAAGGAAAAATATTGTCATAGGAAATAAAACTGCTTGAATGCTTTCTTTTTTATCTATTAAAAAAAAAAAAAAAAAAGCAGCAGCAGAATAAACTATATCATGGATAATTTACCATGAGTGGAATTGAATGTCAGAAAGACAAGACTGATGGATATTGTAGTGTTAGGGGTTTGGGTTTTTATCATCATAAAAACTGATTGTCTTCCTTAAATATTTTTCATAAATATGTTTTAAGTTAAAAAGGTCTTATTTTATTTGCTATTTTTTGGCCTTATTTTTCTAAATATTACTATAATCTGATGTTATGTTTGTGTGTTTTCAAGTTTGTCACATTTCTGATGTTCCTGCCTTTTGGTGTTTCCAGCAGAAATATGAGAAGTTATGTTTTACAATCAAAATATCAACACAACTGAAGTGCACAAATAAAGTTCAAATATGGTTTACTTGTTGGTTGGTGGGTTTTTTTTGTTTTGTTTTGGTTTGATTTGTTTTTTTCATCTGCTCTTACTGTCAAAATCAGATAGTAAATAGAATGAGTCCAAACTCACAAAAACAAATTTTTCAGATTAAAAAAAACATAACAGTCAAACGCATTTACACAGGACCAATAGTAAATAGAGATACACTGTGATATCTTTTAGAAGCAGTAAGTACTTTCTCCAGTACACTGAATTCAGGAGACAAACCCTCACTTACTGAATGTTTTGTGTATCAGATGTGGCTGAACTCTTCAGTCTGTTGGATTTTACATCACTTTTCATTACTCAATCTAGACTGGTAGGCACTCTAAGCATAGATATGAATGAAACTAAAGAAATTCAGGCAAGAAGGCTAGAGTGGGGGAAAAAAATAATTAAATAAAAAAATCCTCATATAACAATTATAACCAGTAGGAAAGTTCATCAATCTATGAATATTACTTCCATTGTGCTCATAATGTCCTGTTGTTTCACTGATGTATTGATTTGAAAACAAGATACTGAACCTGCTTTTATGTCATAAAACTAGTAAAGAACATTCTCTTCAGCACAAAATAATGGCAGATGGAATGGCAAAAGTAGATCGTTACTAAAGATCAATAATCGCTATGGTATACAGAACATAACTGAGTCACTTTTATATCATGGGGCTATAGGAGGCATATGACGACCTCAGAGTTTTTCTGTTTCCTAGGGGTGACATTCCGTATAAGACACTGGCAGAAGTTTTCTTATTATTCAGGTCTTTTAAATACTCAGAAATTGCTGTTTCTAATGAGTTACATTGTGTAAAGCGTCATATTGCACATATGTCTATTTCAGGATATCATGAGCATATTGTGATAAGAAAAGATGGGGAAAGGGATCAGAAATTGCTAGCATATTTTTTGAATTATTATGTATCTGTTCCAGTTTGTTCTGTATTTTTTTGCATGTGTATTTTTGGCCTTGTAAGAGAGAAAAAATTACAGCATTCAAAGGAGCTGATGATAAACAATTATTTCAGTCGACCACAGAGCTTCACATCCAAGCTGAAGCAAGTCAGCTACTCTGCCACAACCCTCCAGAATATTATCACCATTATATTAAACTCACCATATATAGAAAATTGATGGGACTTCAGAAAAAAGCAGCAACCTTTAGGAATAAACACCTTTTAAGATGAGCCAAATGCAACCTGTGAAATTAATTAAGAGATGAATGTCCTTCTCTGGGTTGTACATGTTGGAGACTAAGCTCATATTGTAGAAGCAACAGGGCATATTATCCTTTCTGTTAGAGCATCAGATGTCTGTCACTGGAGGTGAGTTTTGATGTGGCTCAACTGTGTAACTTTGGCTCAGGCTGTTGAGGATATTGCCAAGCTGTGAGGAAGTTGATAGAGTAGAGCCATGTATAAAATGACAGGTAACATTGCAGGCAAAGCTAAGATTGTTTGGTTAGAGCTAGTTAGCAGCCCAAGTATTCAAGAGGAAAAGCACTCCTGTCAGAAAATATAAATTCCTAGGGTAAAAAAAAAAAGAAAAAAAGCAAACAGGGAATTGGAAGATGGAAAATCAGCAACACTATTGCAAAGAGCAAAGATGTTGCTATCCTTTCCCTACCTGACTCACCAGGTGGTTTCTTCGTAGGCATTGTTTTTCTCTTAGTATTTTTTTTCCTCTCTAGTATTGTTTTTCTCTAATCCTAGCCATCTGTTGTGTGTGTGCTTTAGCCGATAGGGAGTTCCTCTGTACTTTTGAGTTGTGTTCAAATTGCTGGCAGTGTCCCTTCTCACATGAGAAAATCTTGCTGTACATATTAAAAGGACTTAGGAAGAGAGGGTTGCAAATAGATGGTGAATGTGGGCAACAAGGATCCTTTGGTCTGGAGTGGAGTCATCTTGCATTCTTTAGCTTGAAAGCTAGAAGTATGAAAGCAGAATAACTGAAGGTGAGTAAACTTGCATTTTGGAAGGAAAATATGTAACCTCTTGTGGCACTTGCGGTTACAGTACCTCGTAGAGTGGTGCTTTACCAATGCCTCTATCCATGACTGTTAAAATTTAAAAAAAAAGAAGCTCAGCAAAGGTTGTGACAAAGCAGCAGTATTGTTTTCCTGGAGTTAGTAGGCGGTATTAGCTCCAGTATCTTTATCTAGTTTTGCTACACATAGAATATATTTCATTGCTATGAAATATGGTGATAAGGTTTCCAAGTTTGGTAATAGGGATTCTTGCTCCATAACCTGGCAGGGTTGGATGGCTCCTTTGAACTATTTGTCTCTGTCTGCTTATCCTTGAAGGCAACCAAATGACTATTGCAATATTTTTCTTGTTTGAAAATAATTCTTGCTTGTTGGTTGCTAATTGTATGGGTCTGATTCTCTGTCATATTAAGGGCATTTTACACTTATCTTAAGGCCAGTTCTAAAAGTCATTGAGAGAGAGCTGGCATTAGTATAGAGGAAATGAAATATTTTATACTAATAATATATATATATATATTTATTTTTAAAATGTAAACAGTGATGATACAATAAAGAAAGACACAGTTAAATGAAACTTTTCTGAAAACAGTGTGAAGGTTTAAAAAAAAAAATATCCTGCTGTAAAGTCACTTCATTGTTCTGTCATTCACATCCTTTTAATTTCTAATCCCTAAATTCCATTAGGCTGTTTAAACCATGGAAACTCCTCTGATTTTGCAGGTTTTTTAGTTGTAGCTACATCAAGGGTGCAAACTAAAGAACAATAAAAATTGTGAAGCTTTTCAAGGCTGTGATTATATGAGGCATCAAATAAATGCTCCATGTGTTGTGTGACAGAAATGCAGAGGCATTTCAACCTTAGAAAGTGTCATTGAATAAACTGGGAGAACCTTTGAAGACAATGACATTGGATAATCTGGTGGTTTTACTTCTCTAATCTAGTTTTGGGTAATTAAATGGATGTTTTTTCCTTCTGACTTCAGATTCTCTCCCACAGAGTACTACATAAAATGTTTCATCTGAAAGAAATACTGATACAACATTTCAGGTAGATAATTCTATCTACACCTCTAGCCTTCCTCTAAGTAATTCTTCTATCTTCAAAATGTTCATAATGTTCTAGTATGTGCACACTTCTACGATACCAGTGTTCTGAGTATCAGTTTTTTTGTTATGTATGTTTGCTTAGTTCCTTCAGTATTCTCATAAACCAGTGTTTCAGCCTTTCATTCTTTTTTCTCTGTCCCTTGAGTAAATAACTTCCTAACAGTTGTCTATAACTGAATTCAGTATCATAAATGTGGTCATGTTGGAGTGGTATAGACAAGACCTATTATCACATTGCCTCTACAGAGCATCCCAGAACTACTTTGGCCCTTCCAGTACAATATTATGTAAAATCATTACTAAATTGTTGTCTGCTATTATCCTCAAATCTTTACTGGCTCTGTTGCTCTCTTAGTTTCTTTATTCCTGTCTCCTTGTTTCTATCACTTTTTTAAGATTACCTTTTCCTAGACATTTTTTTTTTTTTTTTTTTTTTTTTTTTTTTGTGTTTTTTTTTTTTTAATTACTTTCTACCCACACTTCTATCTTATCAGATTTCTCTCTTGTTACTCTCCACAGAAACATTTATAACACTTGCTAGTTATGCTCATCATGAAGATTTCACTGGGATGCCATTTTACAGAATCACAGAATTGTCTAGGTTGGAAAAGACCTGGCAGATCATCTAGTCCAACCATTAACCTAACACTGACTGTACCCAACTACACCATGTTCCTAAGCGCTCTGTCAGCCCTAGTGTTAAACACCTCCAGGGATGAGGACTCCACCACCTCCCTGAGCAGTCCATTCCAACACCTAATAACATGTTCTGTGAAGAAATAATTGTAGCATCCAGTCTAAACCTTCCCTGTCTCAACTTGAGGCCATCACCTCTTGTCGTATCACTTATTACTTGGTTAGAGACTCATCCCACCTCTCTGCAACCTCCTTTCAGATAGTTGTAGAGGACAATGAGGTCTCCCCTCAGCTTCATCCTCTCTAAATTAAACAACCGCAGTTCCCTCAGCCGCTCCTCGTACAACCTGTGCTCCAGACCCTGCACCACCTTTGTTGCCCTTCTCTGGACACACTCGAGTCATTCAATGTCCTTTTTGTAGTGAGGGGCCCAAAACTGAACACAGGAATCGAGGGGTGGCCTCACCAGTGCCGAGTACAGGGGTCAGATCCCTTCCCTGTCCCTGCTGGCCACGCTATTGCTGACATAAGCCAGGATGCCATTGGCCTTCTTGACCACCTGGGCACACTGCTGGCTCCTGTTCAGCCGGCTGTCAATCAATACCCCCAGGTACCTCTCTGACTGGCAGCTCTCCAGCCACTCCTCCCCAAGCCTGTAGTGCTGCTGGGGGTTGTTGTGGCCCAAGGGCAGCCCCCAGCATTTGGCCTTATGGAAACTCCTCCATTTGGCCTCAGCCCGTGGCTCCAGCCTGTCCAGGTCTCTCTGCAGAGCCTCCCTACCCTCAAGCAGATCAACAATCCCACCCAACTTGTTGTCATCTGCAAACTTACTGGGGGTGCATACTATCCCCTTATCCAGTTTATTGATAAATACATTAAATAGAACTGGCCCCAGTACTGAGCCCTGGGGAACACCACTTGTGACTGGCAGACAACTGGATTTAACTCTGTTCACCATAACTCTTTGGGTCCGGCCATCCAGCGAGTTTTTTACCCAGCAAAGCGTGTGCCCATCCAGGTCATGAGCAGTCAGTTTCACCCGGAGAATGCTGTGGGAAATGGTGTCAAAGGTCTTCCTAAAGTCTATGTAGTCAACATTTACATCCTTTCCCTCATCCAGTATGCAGGTCTCCGTGTTGTAGAAGGGGATCAGGTTTGTTCTGCAGGACCTGCTTTCATAAACCCATGCTGATTAGGCCTACTTACTCTCTCAGATCGTTAAACAGGGTTTTGAAGACTAGATTTCTATTTATACACATTCTTCAGTTTTCTAAAATGGCATGCATCAGCACTCATTATTCCTGGTCCTTCAAAATGTTTTTGTCCTGTTTTATACAATTGACATTGTCTTTCACATTTCTCCCATGTTTTGTTTTCTTCTTTTCAGGTTGTTAATAAACTTTAAACATTAATTATAGTGATTGGAATATATTGTGATAGTCCCATTATAATTATAAATATGTTCTTTTATATAATTCAAACCTACTTGAATTTCTGAACCAAGTGTTTCTATACCTTCCTAGGATATACTTATTTGAAATCTGAATCTAGAAACTTAAACAAATGTTATCCTTTAACTTTATTTATTAGCTAACATGTATTTATAGGTCTTAAGTTTTGCAGTCCATACCTCAGACACTTACTGAAAGTTTTAGAACAGAAAACTACATGTGGTATCTCTCTTTATAGTAAAAGAAGGAATGGTTTTACACATATTTCCAGTTGTCCTGTGCATGAAGAGATGGACATGTGCTCAACAGAGCTGAACCTGAGTAAATCAACTCAGTAGATTAGGAGTGACATGAACTGATAATGTGCTATTAAAATTTGTTTCACTGAGTTAAAAAAAAAACCCGAAACAATTGGCAAAGCACAAAATATGAGTTTGGAAGGAAAAGTTCAATCTGTTTTCAGCATCATTCAGGAACATGTTCACATGAGATGCTCTTAAGAAATGGCCTCAAGCTGCACCAGGGGAGGTTTATATTGGGTATTAGGAACAATTTATTCACCCAAAAGGTTATCAAGCATTTGAACAGGCTGCCCAGGAAAGTGGTTGTGTCACGAAAGCTGAAGGTCATCTAGTCCCTAACAGTGGAATGGGGGAGAGAATCAGAATGATGAAAGTGAGAGAAACTCATAGGTTGAGATAAAAACAAAGTAAACCAGAACTGTTCGTGCAGGCAAAAGCAAATAAAGAATTCATTACCTAATCCCCAGCAGCAGGTGGGTATTTAGCTTTTTCCAGGAAAAGAGGGCATCATCACGTGTATTGGTTGCTTCAGAAGACAAATGCCATAACCGTGAATGTCCCTGCATCCTCCTCCTTTCCCTGAGCTTTTATTACAGTGTGATGTCATATGGTATGGAATAGCCTTTTGGTCAGTTTGGATCAGCTGTTCCATCTGTGTCCTCTCCTAGTCTACTTACTGGAGGGGCAGTTTAAGAAACAGAGAAGACCTTGATGCTTTGCAAGCACAGTTCATCAACAGGTAAAACACTGGTTTGTTACCAACACTGCTCTGGCAACCAGCCTAAAACACAGTATCATATGAACTGCTAGGAAAACTAACTCCACCCCAGCAAGACCCACTAAAATCATAATGTACTAAAATTCAATTCAATTATTCAAAGACTAGTAAACATCAGACTGAAGCCTATTACATTATTACATTAATACTTCCTCTTATATTTATACTGTTAATATATGGTATATATCAACTTTTTATTATTATCATATGTATGGATGTATGTATATATGATATATATTTATTATCTTATGTATGGATGTGTAGATGAAGTCATGTACTGTTTTAGTCAACAGAGGTCCTGCTATTTAAGTGCAATAAAATCTTTAAGATCAATATGATTGTCCTGGGTTGCAGTGTATTCTATTACCATCCTCATGAGCTGTCGAAATCAGGCGGGGCAGTGTTTCCTTGCCTCCCCCCACCCTCCTCCAGACTATCTTTCTGTTAATGGCCCATCAATGCCATGCAGCATGACTCATTATCCCATTGTGAGATGCTCCACCCAGAGGGAGAAAACCAGCATTCCATCCTGGATATAATCTGAGATTCTGAATACCAGAGACCTCTTTTTTCCACTGGATTTCCAGAGGACAGGAGCTACTTTTTTTTCTCTACGGGATCACTGCTTCGGGGGGACTGCAGCCACCATTCTACCAGACTGCTACCACCACCCTGATTAACAGGGTGTCAGGTTGTATTCTGACGCTGTTAGTTTAACCCAGTTATCTGCCTTTATTTTTTTTTTCCTTATTAAATTGTTATTCTGACTTGGTGTCTCCCACTAGTTTGTTTTCAAACTAGCACAATGATATGAGGATCTGGCCCTACTTTTATGCAATGACATATTTTACCATACTTCCTGTCCCAGGATGATTTTTATATTGTGCATCTTCACTGATTTCTATAGCACTTAATGAAATATAGACATTGACTTCAATATCAGATCATGCTGGGTAGGTTGTCAAAGAAAACTGTGATAGGTGGTAAACCTTCTGTTCATCAAATTCAGAGAACTGTAATAGGAACTGTGAGAAACTATGGACTAGGGTATTGTTTATTAAGATTTATGTTAAGCTCAATGTAAAGGCTAGGCAACAAAATTAAATCGCTTATGCAAACAGCTACCAGACACCGCTTGTGTAAGATAAGATAACCGCAATCGCTTACACAAATTAAACCAGATACCGCTTGTGCAAGATAACCGCCAGATTTCCAGGAACCGACAGAAACAGGACAAACAACCCCATATAAGGACATATGAGTGAGGGGTCAGAAAACGACCCCCTAACAACAACTGAAGCATGCAGAGTACCTCCACTACTTCATGAACACGGAAGTAAAGATGTATAAAAAGGGACTGTTTGAACTGCTCAGTACGGCAGTTGGCGGAGCGCAGACTCCCCTGCCGTCCAGCGCTGTCTTTGCTCATATTCTACTTGCTATAATTAATAAAGTTTTAATTGGATTATGATCCATTGTGGTCTCAATTTATAACAGGAACTATTGCATATTGTGTAATACCAACAGTAAATGCCTAATTGCACTAACATAAGAGTGTAAAAAAAAAAAAAAAAAAAGTGACAGGAAGGAGGAGGGGGGAACAACAAGAGAGGAAGCATCTGTGGAGAATTGCAGGCGCATAATTGAATAAAACAGGAGGATGTTCACGACCATGAATCTCATTATGCAAAGAGATTACTGGGCCTAGACTGATAAGAACACTACAAACTCAGAGGATCATCACATTCCAAGCGAAAGGTGAAACGTACACTGTGAGGAGGACCTACCGCCTTCCTCCCAGAAGACCACTGCCCATGATTTGAAGACCCCTGCCCATAGTTTTAACAACTTATGCTCAAGTTTAAGGACTGATAAGCTAATTACCATACGAAGGGAGTAGGTGGGTTCAAGTAATGAGTATGTATAGGTGTATAATGACTATGTAATACTTTGTAGTATAAAATTGAAACAGAGTGCCCTGGAGGGTGCGGCCCGTTTTTGGAGCAGGAGACTCCACTGCTGCCCAGTGCTGTTTTGCTTGTTGCTGCTTGCTAAATCCAAAATTGGGAACTCTGACTCAGCCAATTTTAAGAAGTCAGTTTATAACAAAAACCACAAACTGAACTGCTGCTTTTCTTGATATTTATGGGTTCACTAATTGCTATAGAAAATTCCACTTTCTTTCTAATTTTAACTCACCTGGATTTTGTTTTCCCATTTGCTTCACATTGTACAACTAATAGAGCTTCTCCTATTCTGAATGTTTCCATCTTAAACTTAAATGGGATTAATGTTGTGGAAAGTTCTTTTTAAATGATTAACTTAATAATCTGGAAATTATAGCTACCCAGATAAAGCTCTGTAACACCAGTCTTAATATTTATTGTATTTCAATGGTGTGTGTGTGTGTGTGTGTGTGTGTGTGTGTGTGTGTGTGTGTGCATATAGTTACCAGTTTCCCAGAACATAGCTCTAAGACATCCTGATTGTAGCCATAACTATGATTTATCTCCTTTTTATTTTACCTATGGAGACTTAGCAAATAGTGAACATGTTCTTGATTGTAGCAACAGCTGTAGATATTTCCAGGGGTCATATCACAAGCTAAATGCCTGGCATAAAACTTGGATTAATTAAAATTTGTGTAATAGCTGAGTGGACATCTCCCATTATTGTTAATTTCCCATTCTCCTGAGTTTCTGGCTTTTCTTTCAACCATATTAAAAACAAACAAACAAACAAACAAACAAATAAACACCACCACCACCACCCACCACCACCCCAGATCATTCTTCTCAAAAGTTCTATCTTCTACATTTTATCTCTACATTTACTTACATTGTAGTCAATTTTCCTCTTGAGAAATCTTGCTTTGTTGAGAAGATAGCATGTGATTCATTACCTGGGACATGATTTTCTATACTGGATATGGCAAGAATTAACCATGTGCTTAAATGCAAAACTGTCCCATTATCTCCCATTTTGAACTCTTCTATTAATTCCTCTTTAGCATTTGAATTGCAAGTCATATGAAAAGTACAGCCATACTTTCCTAGATAAGGATAAATAGGAATATATGTTAAATGCATGGACATAGTCATGGTTTAGAAGAGACTGAAGATGTTCCAAACATAGGATTTACAGATAAGAATGAAGTACCTGTGGACATCATGTTTCTTTCCTGGCACACTCCAGTTCTGCACATGGATATGTAATCTATCACTATGATCACAGTCACATATATGACTTTTTTACACACCTGTCTTTCAGTAAATATAAAAATAACTTCTCCCACATTAAATCCCCTTCAGCTGGCAGAGCACAAAAATCATGGCCATAAGAACTACCATGAGTTCAAAGGTGTGCAGGATCCCATAGCTCTGTGAAGATGTATAATTCTTCATAACCTATGTAACCTCATAAAGACTTTGGGGTGCATTGAAAGGTATTCCCCCCTAACCAGTTTAAGGACTTAGTTTTTTGGACGATTTTTTCAGTAAAGATGGGAAGCATAGATCTAAGTGTGCCATTGCCTTAATTCCACTGACTTTACTGTGGTTACATCAACTATAAATTTGGCTCAGTGTCAGTGTAACTGCTGTGACATGTGTTTGTTAGCTTAATTTTTACATTGCAATTTCTGGAAGCATTTCTTTAAGAAGTCATATTTTCAGGACTGATAATAACCAATTTGATGACATATTAAATTTTGGAAGGGGCAGATAGAGAAGCTACATTCAGAGAGACCCACTTTGAGAAGTAACTTAAACTCACACTGAGGGGATTTATTTTATACATAAATGTCCTTATCCATGTTGCCAATGTAAACTGATCACCAGTTTGGCTATATTAACCCTTGTGAAAAAGTAGGAGATGAAGCTAAGCAATGGAAGGACTGGTAGTATGAAATAATCTTTCAGCTCTGAAGGTACCTATTCAAATTCATTTGAGGCTGATGGTGTCAGTATGTCATTATTGTCTGAATACGTGATTGTAGTCTAAAAGAAATTATGAGATGGGTTCAGCCTGGATGGAGTTTAACACAAATTATATCTACTACCTAACATGATTAAGGCAACATGCAGAAAAGCTTTATCTTTTAATACTGAATTTTACTGTGTCCCCTGTGACACAATATTTAATCTCTTGTTTAGCTGTGAGCTGACTACAATTAAGCATGAGTTTATGTGTGTCACTAGACTGGGAGTAGATCAAAATGTGTAATTTCTTTTAAATTTCACAGTTCCCAAATTCTGCAGTTATATTGGATGCCATCATCACTAGCATTAGAAACTGTTCCTGGACTGTGATAGGGAATGTGCATGTTCAGAGGGAGCATTTAAATCTAATACCATAGGATCTGGAGAGTGTAATTTAGGATTCCTAAATTTTGCAGGGTTATAGAGAGGAAGCTAGTAACTGAAGTAATGAGTGACTTTATTAAAGTGAATATTAATGAGTATTAGTATGAAACTGGTGTGTTAGTCCTGATACTTATTATGACATAACTCCATCCCAGCCAGACCCAATAAAATAACAAATTCCTATACTATTTTCAGATGTCTCATCAGTGGGAGAGGTTTTGTGACTACAAGATGTAGTGATGCTAACATGGAGTTTCACCAGAAAATATTCATATTCCTGAAAGAAAGCATTTGTCTGCATCCTAGGAGATCCTAAGCAAAATGTGTGAAAGATGTGCTGTTTAAGAATCTCAGTTTCCGGCATCTTTATTTATTTATTAATTTATTAACAATTATTTTTTATTTTAAAAAATCAAGACCTTGTAAACCCAGACAGCTTTTAGAACCATTCTAAGGAAAGTTGAAGCCAAATTATTCCTAAAATTTAACAGCTCAACTATGCTTGCATAGCAACATCAGATATTAACTATAAAGCTTCTTGTTACTCTTTGAGCACCTACACAATACTCATTAAATTATATTTTTTTTATTATTCATCCTCAGGTAATTACATTTTACCAGTTAACACAGCTTACATGAATTATGAAAAGCTTATGATGAAGGATATTAGTAAAATATCCCTTGAAGTCTGATATTACCAAATATGAAAGGGGCTGGAAGTGGCTATGTAAAATAAAATCAACAACAGTAAGGATAATGATAATCTTATAAAATCTGATAGCAGGAAGCCTAACTAAACAACCAGATAAAATAATCACTATCATCTAAATAAGATATCTGTCTCCAAATACTGTGTTAGACCACCAATTTTTTAATGAAACAACATACTCATAATGATATGACTTGACAGCAGAAGCAGAAAAAGTCGAATAGAAAAATTTGAAGATACATTAACACACTATTTTTGCTGTGAAGCCTTGCTAAAAATATTACATAGTTATCACACATTGAATATTAAGTATTATATTCAGTATATCAAAGTGATATTAACAGATGCTGAGTTTTGTGAAATAGATGATTTAACACCACTTACTCTTCTTTGCAAAAAGTAAAGCAAATGACCTGCCATGTGAAGAATTAAAACTCATTTTTTCCCAAACTTTTCACATACTGTTCTCTTCTTTAAGTCTCTTGTGTAAAAATAAAAAAGAATCCTTCAAGTTTTTGCTTTCTTATTAACAACTTTGATACAGTCAAATATTTCTCATTTTGAATCCCACTGAATGAAGGAAATAAATATTTTAATTACAGTTGGGCTAATCTCTCTGCCAAATTTACTGGTCTGTGTAAAATTCTGATGAGAGCACTGAATAAACTTGATAAAATTAGGCATCTTTGGCTGAGTTGCTCACCTCAGAATTAAAAGTGGATGACAAAACTAATTTAAAGAATGGACTTTGCCTATCCCTGCTTTATAGCAATATACATGCTACCAAGCATCAGATGGATGACAGCATTATGAAAACACAGCAAATCAGAAACCAACAGGGTCCATTTCTAAATTAGATTTATAAATTCAACACTATAAAAGCAAGTTATGTAGCTGGCACCACATAAGGAAATGTTCCATGTTAGGGAAGAAAAACAAACAAACAAACAAACAAACAAAAAAAACCCCGAAAAGTAAGTGATCATGACATTTCTCTCCTGTATTAACACAAGCATTTAATTCCCTAT
This sequence comes from Athene cunicularia, assembly GCF_003259725.1. Taxonomy (NCBI): domain Eukaryota; kingdom Metazoa; phylum Chordata; class Aves; order Strigiformes; family Strigidae; genus Athene; species Athene cunicularia. Next base: position 45,993,152 of record NW_020799101.1, read on the forward strand.
CTTTTATCTTTGTCTCTATGACCAAAGCCTCTCCAGAGGCGACTAGTGTTCAAGGTCATTATGTGAAAGATACTTGACTTAATGCAACAAATGCATTTGTACTGAAACAAAAATAGAGATGCTTTCCTGCTCAAACCAAGTGACAGAATGTGTTTCATTAGTGTGGTATTAAACAGTTAAAAGCATGAAGAGGTGGAACTGTAGTTAGGCTGAACTAGTATAAATAAAAACTTAATAATTCTGCTCTTCCTTGCCAGCTGAGTATGTGATTATGGTGAGAGGGTGTAGCAATTACAATAGGTATTAACCAAGATGTCCATTCACTGGGCTTATCAATATAAGTATCTCTAGGATTCATTACCTTATGTTTAAATGAGTATGAAGCACTTCCTGAAGTGAAGATGCCTATGTTAGGTTTGTTACTATTAATTTAAACCCCATCTGTTAACATTCCTGCATTCACTTTGTTTGGAAAGCTAGTTAAAAAGCCTATGAAAATTAACTGCCTCTTCCTTCATATACAAAAAGCTGTACAGCCACATCAGCTCAGTGCTCCACCCAGGTTGAAGAGCCCTGCTACCAACATTCAGGTTGTGTGGCCTGAGCTCAGCATGTCACAGCTCTGGATGTCCCTCTCCTGCTACTGAATTCAGAGTTCATTCATGTCTCTGTAAAGAAGCACTGCATCACAGCATGTAGGTGTATCCCAGATGGTTCTATTAACAAAGTAGCTGTGTTTCTAATGTGACAGTCCTTGAGGACAGGTAAAAGAGTGGGCTGTTCATAAACCTTTAGAAATGGCCTCCCCAGTGGTTTGGCCTTTTGTATCAGTCCAGAAATGTGAAATATAAAGCAGTGGTAGTCTTTATTGACCCTTACTGGGACAACACTATGCAATATTTCCAGAAAATAAGAAATGTATGATAAGTGAAAAGAGAGGAAAAATAGAAGAGCCTGCTATTGAAGAAAAAAACACACTCTAGAAAACAAAGAATCTGTCCTACTGTAGCAGAAGAAAGGTAAGGTGAGGAAAGAATTGAGGGTTGCTTTGTATCATTAATACAGACATTTTTTGAGTTTCAGTAATTAATTTTCCAGCATTAATATTGTTTCTGGATGTAGTTTTCTATAAATGGAAGAGGTCAGAAATTCTAGTTTGCATACTGTGCTGATTCCATCAATGTTTTCTATACGGACTAGATATTACAGTAGAATGACAAAAAGTATCCTCAGCAAGTTTCATGGACACTTGTGATAGAAATAAAACATGGGATGTGCATCATTCCTGGTTTCATTTTAACTTCTGTGAGGGACATTACTTTCTAGACCTTCCTGACCTTGGTGTTTTGACTAATTTCTCTCTACCCCATCCCTATATCCATTCCCACATCAGAATTTCCTTTGCAACTTTCTTATTTGCTTGTTATAGAGATTCAAATTTGGGAGTCAGCATGGTGATGCCATGGAAAATTCAGCTTAGCAAACAAAATTGAATTTTCCATTTGGAATGAAGGAGAAAATAATTTCCAAATATTTTCTTTTAAAATGTAAATGTATTTTCAATTTTAAAGTATTACACGTATGGAATCTTAAAAGTTCTAATAAAAGCTTTGAAGTACATTTTAGAATTTTATGTAAAGCTTGCCAGTTCTTTGGGTTTGTACTTTCCACACAAGTTTTCACTAGCTCTGTTAAAGGGGAACATAAAAATGAATAAATGAACATTTTAATAGAGCAATATAGGAGAAGAAAATCCTAATACCTCATTTTAATACATTACTGTAACTCAGACCTGTCTAGTTTTAATTTTATTATTTTTAATCAGTTATAAAATTTCTCGGTATGTATACAATAAAGTTTTTATACTGTTCATGTACAGTGGTTTTCAGCAGGGTGGTAGGGGAGACAATGGAAAGAAGAAAAAGAAATGTAAAATGATAGAAAGAACAATTGTATCACTGGAATGTAAATCAGCACTTTGGCTGAGGATCTGAACCTAATAACTTTTATGAATAAACCCCAAGCTAATAATACTACTACAGTATTTAAAAATTTGAGCAGATATACAACAAAACCAGGCTTTTGAAACTGAAACACTTGCCTGGATTTGATTTGTTATTCCCATATAAGCACAGAAAATAAACTACTTCCCACTGGTACCATTTTTACTGCAAAGCACTAACTATATAATCTGGGAACATGAAATATGGAACAGGTTATTTTTATAAAAGAAACAATGAACTAAAACTATATTTAATGTAGAAAAAGAGTTCCCTTTTCCTGTTCTGCAGTCATATGTCCAAAATGATCCTTTTGTTTTTTTCCCGTATCATAAGGAGTTATCTCCAACTATTTTTGGCAGTTTAGACTTTTGTTTGAAGGGATAAAGTCAAAATCCAACATGATACGTCACAATTTATTTAGACATCTTAACATCATTGTGTTTTATACTGTCATGCATTTGCCCTATCTCAGATCTGTAAATAAGATCATAAACCAGAGGGAAGGGGACTATATCCTTTGGCTCTTTACTCTGCTTCATACAACTGACCACAGAGATAAAATGATGTTTTTTAGAAGCCTCTGTATTACTGTAGACATAGGTCTGTCCAATGCCTGTAATAAAATTAGAACTCAAACTGTTCTAATTATGTCCAGCTCTTAATGTTCCCCAGGAATCTATAAAGCCTTTTTGACCTGCACCTATAAATGTTGCTTCCCTAGTGCGTTGTTCTCAGGCAAGTAGGAAGCATTAAGCTATTCAGTTTAAGTTCAGAGAAATATTGGGAATTTAAAATGAGAAACAAAATTGTAGAAATGAGGAGGAGACATCTGAAATGAAGCAGATGTTACCAAAAATATAACTCTGTGGTTATATTTTTGGTAACCTGGATCGTAATTGACACCATTATATCTAAGAGACTATATACAGCTCCAGGGTGATGAATTAGTTCCTAAAGTTCAGCGAAATCATCTCAGAGGATATATTTTGCCATTAGGAGAAAGAAGAGAGAGAGACAGTTACATTATTCAGCCTTGGATCTGGCAAGGGAGAGCTCTAACCAGGGAAATGTCTGGGTATACTGATGCTTCTGCTGGAGTCAGATGCTTGATTCAAAACCATAAGACTTGACTGCCTTTGGCATATTTGTAAAAGGGGATGCAGATGATGGGACAGAGGATACTTTCACTAAGTTTTCTGATGATAGAAAACTTAATGAAGTGGCTGAACCACGGGAGAGTTGTACTGCCATCCAGAGGGTCTTCGACAGGCTGGAGAAATGGACTTGACAGGAACCTCATGTGGTAAAACAAGGGGAAGTGCAAAATCCTGCACCTGGGGAGGAACAACCCCAGCCGCTAATATATGCTGGGGACCATTGAGCTGAAAAGAAGTTTGGCAGAAAAGGACCTGGGAGTCATGTTGGTAAGATAGTAAATTGACTATGAACTATGACTATGAAAGTGTCATTATTTTGATCCCATCATAGTTCTTTCTGGTCGAACAAATAAATATCCATTAGCTGAGGAGAGATAGAAGGTGAATGATTGATTCCACACTCATTATTACTGAATTCACCTGACAAATGAGATCTGTCCTGATCCAATAGAGATTTGTATAAAATGGAAGTGCTCCAATAGAAGAGATTAAGAAAGACCCAGGCTATTGTTCACATCAATTATCTGAGGGCAAGGTTTTACGAATATGTAAACATCTGTTTTTTTCTGTAAGTTGTATTTGCTTTAGGCTTCTTAGGCAACCATGCCTGAATGTTTGGTCTTGCCGGAGTGGTTTAATATTAGGCCAAAGAATGTCTAACCAGCCAATCTTGATGGGATTATCAGAAATATTGCCTGGGCAGCTCATTAGACACACAGCAATTCTGGCTGCTAAATGTGAATCTGGGTACATATTTACAGACTGGTGGAAATATAAGTCTTCCTGGGAATTCTGAGCACTCAGTAGGACTTACATGGTAAACTTCCATATTAAAAGATTTAAGTATCTAAATGATCATCAAATTACGGCTAAATATCTAAGATAAAAAGAGTGTTGGGGAGGAAGTTTCTGACTGTTTATGATAGTGTTCTACTGTGAAGTCAGATGGGCAGCAGAGTACAGGTAATGGCTGGACAGGAATGAAGTCAGGAAAAGTGCAAAGCTCTCTTTCAGCCACAGATAAGGTAACTGGATTGACTATACAGAGTGGTACTATGATTAAATATGACAGGGTTAGGTCCTTTTTCCAAGGAACTCCCGGACGGTGTCTCCAGAGCCAGAATAAGTCTATAGAACATTCTTAAAGAACATGTGAAGCTAAGCACTGCTGTGTATACTGGCCTCAAGTGACATGATGATGTGCATAACTGTGATGGTTTTAAGCCCTGCCGGGACCGGAGACCATGTTGCTGTTGACCCTTCCCCACCCTAGGACACAAGTAGGGCACAAACACCGGGTTAAAATAAGAAGAAATTTAATACAAAAATGTAATAAGCACTCTGAACAACAACAGTAGCAATGATAAAAACAATAAACAGCAACAACAGTAAACAAGACAAAAGATATACAGAGAAATACCAAAATGGATACAGACAGCTCACTTGCGATGCTCCCCATCACCAAAGCCACAAAGGAAAAAGCTTCCTACACTGCTGCGCCGGACCTATCAGCATGGTATGAATAACCCAGCTGGAGTACCCTTCCCCCTCTCTGCTGGGGAAACTTAACACTATCCTAGCTGAACCGGGTCATAATCAACCCCTTTATTCTATGCCATCTGCGTGCTGCCCAACTGCCATTTAGCAGTTACAATAACAAAATAGCAATTTGCAAAGGCACAGCATACTTCACAGCATGTTCTCACCCAGAATCAAGTCTCCCTGTGGTACACATTGGACCTCTCCATTGTCCAGCATCACCCACCAGGTACACCCAGGTCATTGAACAAAATCAGTCCCATGGATGGTTTTGCCTTTACCTTTGCCTGGTGCAGGACTAAACCAGACCAATTTTCCCAATACATTCCTCATGCGCACCACAGGGACTTTATCCCCATCTACAGCACGTGGAGGTTTTGACTGAGCCGGGCCAGCTTGACTGGCAGATCCTCTTGTGTTGACTAGCCAGGTAACCTTTGTTAGATGCATGTCCCGGTCTTTGAAGGTCCCACCTCCTAGTGCTTTCAAAGTGGTTTATAACAGTCCATTGTAGCACAATGTAACTCAATCTTCCCAGAGGCTGGAGCATGGTAGGGGATATGGTAGACCCACTCGATGCCGTGTTCTTCTGCTCAGGCATTTATGAGCTTGCTTCGGAAGTGGGTCCCGTTGTCTGACTCAACTCTCGCTAGGGTGCCATGTAGGACTTGGGTTTCAAGGCCCAGGATGGTGTTCTGGGTTGTGGCGTGGGGTGCTGGGTAAGCTTCCAGCCATCCAGTGGTTACTTCCACCATTGTGAGCACGTGGTGCTTCCTGAGGTGGGTCTGTGGCAGTGTGATGTAGTCAATCTGCCAGGCCTCTCCATATCTGTATTTCAGCCATCACTCTCCATTCCACTGGGGCTTCACCCACTTGGCATGTTTGATTGCAGCACATGTCTCACATCCGTGGATTATCTCTGCAATGGTGTCAATGGTGAGGTCCACCCCTCGATCTCTAGCCCACCTGTATGTTGCATCTCTGTCTTGATGGACTGAGTTCTCATGGGCCCGCCGGTCTATGAACAGTTCACCTTTGAGCTGCCAGTCCAAGTCCACCTGAGCCACTCTGATCTTAGCAGCTTGGTCTGCCTGCTGGTTGTGTCAATGTTCATCAGTGGCCCGACTCTTGGGTACATGGGCATCCACATGGCGCACCTTCACAGCGAGGTTTTCCACACGGGCTGCAATGTCCTGCCATACTTCAGCAGCCCAGACGGTTTTACCCTTACGTTGCCAGTTGTTCTGCTTCCATTGCTCCAACCATATCCACAGGGTATATGCCACCACCCACGAGTCGATTTAGAGGTATAGCCTCGGACACTTTTCCTGCTCAGCAATATCCAAAGCAAGCTGGACAGCTTTCACATCTGCAAACTGGCTCTATTCACCCTGTCCCTCAGCAGCTTCAGTGACCTGTCATGTGGGACTCCACACAGCAGCCTTCCATCGTTTTCCCACAATGTGACAAGACCCATCAGTGAACAGGGCATATCGCTTCTCCTCTTCTGGCAGACCATTATAAGGTGGGGCCTCCTTAGCACGTGTCACCTTCTGTTCTGGTGATACCCTGAATCTTTGCTCTCTGCCCAGTTCATAATCACCTCTGGAGGTGGAGGAGGCCTTTCCTTTGAACATCCACCCCAGCACCGGCAGTCGGGGTGCCAGGAGGAGCTGTGTTTCAGTGCCGACCACTTCTGAGGCAGCCCAAACTCCTTTGTACGCTGCCAGTATCTGCTTCTCAGTTGGTGTATAATTAGCTTCAGAACCTTTGCATCCCCGGCTCCAAAAGCCTAGAGATCGGCCTTGAGTTTCCTCAAGTGCTCTCTGCCAGAGGCTCCAGGTAGGGCCATTCTCCCCGGCTGCAGTGTTCTTAACCTCCTGCCTTTCCCGGACTGGCCTGATGGCTACTGCTTGGGCAATCTCCTGCTTAATTTGTTCAAAGGATTGTTGCTGTTCAGGGCGTCACTCAAAATCATTCCTCTTACGGTTCACATGGTAGAGAGAGCTCACAATCAGGCTGTAGTTCGGGATGTGCATCCTCCAGAACCCCCCAGCACTCAGGAAAGACTGTGTCTCCTTTTTAGAGGTTGATGGGGCCATGGCTGTTATCTTGTTTATCACCTCCATTGGGATGTGGCAACGCCCATCTTGCCATTTTATTCCTAGGAATTGAATTTCTCTTGCAGGCCCCTTGACTTTCTTTAGCTTAATGGGAAAGCCGAACTTCAGGACGATTTAAATTATCTTCTTCCCTTTCTCAGAGACTTCCTCGGCTGTGTCCCCACATACAACGATGTCATCAATGTACTGCAGGTGTTCTGGAGCCCCACTTTTCTCCAGTGCAGTATGGACCAGTCCATGACAAATGGTGGAGCTGTGTGCCACTCCTCGTGCAAGCGTTTCCAGGTGTACTGGATGCCTCTCCAAGTGAACGCAAACTATGACCTGTACTCTGGTGCTATCGTAATGGAGAAGAACACGTTAGCAATGTCAGTCTTGGTGTACCACTAGGCTGCCTTTGACTCCCGTTCATACTGGAGCTTTAGCATGTCCAGCACTGCAGCACTCATTGCTGGCGTAACTTCATTCAGGCCAAAGTAGTCCACAGTTAGCCTTCATTCGCCACTGCGCTTTCTCACTGGCCATATAGGGCTGTTGAAGGGGGAGTGAGTTTTGCTGATCACCTTCTGGCTTTCTAGTTGACGGATCAGCTGATGGATGGGCACCAGGGTATCTCGTTTGGTGTGGTACTGCCGCCGGTGCACCATCCTGGAAGCAGTTGGCACTCGCTGCTCCTCAACTTTAAGTCACTCCACTGCTGAGGAATCCTCTGAGAGGCCAGGTAAGGTGGACAACTGTTCAACCTCCTCCAGGGCAGCTACACCAAAAGCCCACCGATACCCTCTTCGGTCTTTGAAGTACCCTCTCCTGACATAGTCTATACGCAGGTTGCACGAGGCATCTGGGCCAGTCACAATGGGGTGCTTATGCCAGTCCTTCCCAGTCAGGCTCACTTCAGCTTCCAGTAGGCTCTGCTGTTGGATCCCTTTGTCACTCCGGAGATGCAAATGGATTCAGCCCCACTGTAGCTCAATGGTATCAGGGTGCACTGTGCGCCAGTGTCCACCAAAGCCTTATACTCTTGTGGGTCTGATGTGCCAGGCCATTGGATCCACACTATCCAGTAAATACAGTTCTCCCTTTCCTCTGCCTAGCTGGAGGCAGGGCCTCTCTAATCCTGCTCAGCATCACTCACTTCTTGAAAGAATGATTTACTGGTCCCCTCATGAAGGTCAGACATAACGTTCATCATTCTATTTTGCCTGGGGGATTTCTGTCTGGGCACTGGAACTGCGCTCTTCTTGGAGGACTTCCCTTTCGTGGTGGTCTTCCCTTTCAGCTGCTCTACTCGTGCAGCTAGGGAAGCAGTGGGTTGTCCATCCCACCTCCTCATGTTTTCTCCATGGTCGCGGAGGAAAAGCCACAGGGTTCCTCGTGGTGTGTACCTTCTGCTGCCTTTCTCTTGGGTGGGGAAACGTTTACTTCTAATGGCTGAGATATTAGCCCACGCAGGTGGAACGTAGGACATGTCCTCTTCCATTTTCAGGACCCTCTGAGACAGTTCTTCCACAGCTGAGACTAGGGAATGTTGAGATGAAGGGAGATTTCCCTCATATTGCCGGAGCTTGCCAACCACTCCATCCACTGTTAGAATGTGGGTGTATGTCCACCAGGACACTATTGCCAATGATTTCGAATGTGCTTCTGGTGCACTCTTCAGGAACTTTTGCCACATCAGGTGTGTGCAAGGGGCCTGATCTGGGTCCATGGGTGACTGCTTATCATTCAGATCACCATAAATCATATCAAACAAAGCCAGTTCCCTGAGATACTGGATGCCTTTCTCAATGATGGTCCATTTGGTTAGCTGACATAGGATATCATCCTTGTAGGGGTACCTCTCCCTGACACTGAGCAGGAGTCGCTTCTAAAGGCTGAGGGTTTGAGTCTGTTTTCCTATTGCCCTATCAGTGCCAACCTCCTTGGCCAAATATCCCAGCTGCTTGGCCTCTCTCCCCTCCATCTCAAAAGTACTGACTCCATTGTCCCAGCATTGGAGCAGTCAGTTGCAAATCTCCTCGCCTCCCAGGCAGCCAAAATCTCTCCGCATATCTCGTAGCTCAGCCGGGGATAGAGATCGGACAATCACCTCTGGCCCTTCCTCCTGTTCCCGTGATGGGTCTGGCTCATCCTCATCCCCCACTTTTTGAACTGTCTTTCTGGTGTATTTGGTTTTCTGTATCAGGGTAACTGATACAACACTGGCTGTCTCCCTGTTTCAGCTTCTGTGATGGTGGAGGTGACTGAAACTGGTTCTGCCTGTTCACCCTGCCCAGATACTTTACCAGTAAGTTCACGCTCAGGTTCTGTAGCCCTTTCTCCCCCTTGAGGGCAGTGGGCGGTATTAAAGAGGACAGGGTAGGCATGGGCATGTCCCCAACACATTGCAGCAAGTTGTGTCCCCTGGGTTTTGCCAGCTTGGTAACACACCCTTTCTAAGCACTACATCAGCTTATCAGGGCTCTGCATTTGTTTGGGAGTGAAATTCTAAAGCATTGGAGGTGCCCACCGACTCAGGCCCTTACCCATCTTTTCCCACAACCCTTGCCACTCTATTATCTGACCTTGGGGCAGATTTCCGGGCACTGAAATTGTTAGAGAATTGCCACATGGCCAAATCCAGAATCAGGCAGATATTCAGAAAGCATTGTGCCACAATCACACTAGCCTTCAGGCTTCAAGGGTAGTTGAAACTCTCAAAACTGGAGAGGATCTCTTCCCCTGGCTCACCCATAGAGGGGGTGAGACCCCCAACAAAAGCCCAGGAAGCAAACAGGTACCAGCCCGCCCCCATACATATCGATACAAACACATTATAAGCAGTCAGTAGCCAGTATAACAAAACAATCCCCTTTATACTTTTTCAACCAACAACAAACATCAGCACTGGGAACACACTGTGGATATAAGGAATAATCCAGTCCCACCATGCAAGCAAGAGGGCCAGCATTGCAAACATTTTCTTATCAAACAGTACAAATACAAACAGAAAATTTACACCCAACAGATTGCTCTAACACATTCTGGTCAGGGTCTGTCCCTTTTTGATTCTTATTTCAACCCTCTTGTGCCCCACGTTGGTGTGCCAAGAAGTCTGTGATGGTTTTAAGACCTGCCGGCACCGGAGACCACGTTGCCCTTGTCTCTCACACAACCCCGGGTTAAAATAAGAATAAATTTAATACAAAAGTATAATAAGCAAACTGAGCAATGACAGTAGCAATAATAACAACAATAAACAGCAATACCAGTAAACAAGACAAAAGGTATACAGAGAAATACCGCAATGGCTACAGACAGCTCACTCGTTATGCTCCCCTCCACAAAAACCCCAAAGGAAAAAGCTTCCCGTGCTGCCACGGGGGACATGACGTCAGCATGGTATGAATAACCCGGCTGGAGATCCCTTTACCCTCTCTGCTGGGGAAACAACCCTATCCTAGCTGAACTAGGACAATAATTTATGCCACTACAATATAGAAAAACAACTGAAGATTTCTAGTTTACTATGTCTGGTATCCTATATGCTGCATAGCATTGTTACCATTCTGTTATCCTATGCATTGCATTTTTTGTTAATAATGTTATTATTGAGTATATGCATAATCTGTGTTTATATCTATTCCTCCTTACAGAGAAATGAATAATATTGTTCAAAGACATACCATATAATTTTGTACTTTCTCTTTCTGCCAGTTTTACTAGCTCTATTAGCTAATAACCTTATTCTCAGAGCTGAAGATACTAATGCACAAAGTGAGATATCTTTGCATGACATTATTATAGGCTGAAGTTTTTGTTGCTGCTGAACAAATAAAGACAAGGATAGAAATTAAATGGTTGCTCTGTCACTTGCTGATCTCAATAGGCTTGGTTATAAGTTCATTGACTGGTTTTCTGAACAGATATTCAGTACCAAAAATTATCTTCTGTGATTTCTACTCACACAAACACTTACAACAGTTTGAACTGAACAGGGATCAATGTCACTTGCATACACCTGAAAAAGTCTTGGCATTCAAAGGCCACAAGTCACTTCATATTTTTCCACTAGAAGTTTGCTGAGGTTTGAACTCAGTCATCAGCCAGATGCCACATGGTCAGCCGTTCACCTCTCCCTTCCCCAGTGAAATAGAGGAGGGACAAAAAGAAGAAAACTCATAGGTTGAATAAAAAGAATTTATTAAATATAGCAATAGAACAACCATAACAATAGTGAGTCCAAAAAGAAATGGGTAAAATGCAGCAGTGACTTACCGAGTGCAGCAACTGCCCCCCACAGCAACATTCAACTGTACAACCTGATAACAGTGTGCACCATAGAACTTTGTGCACCCACCCGAATACCCTGGGCATGTCATTTCATGGTATGAAATACTCCAATGACTGGTCGGGACCAGGCTCCCTAGCTGTGCCCTATCTCAACCAGGGAAAGTTAACTCTATCCTGGTCTAAACTGGGACAGTCTCCACCCCTTATTCCATACTATTGACATCGTGCTCAGGGTCCAAATACATCTTAAGGAATCACCACCCCCTTTTTTCTCAGGTCTCTCAGATATCGTTCCCTTAGTCTATGAGCCATCCTTCCACAATGTCTGCTGAGTTCATTTAGTCCATAAGTTTGGGTTCCATCAGTCATGACAGTCTATAAGGCTGAGGAATGAGGCAGAGTTGGCTCAGTTGGTGGAGCAGGAGACCTTGGATGTAGCACGTGGATGTTGCAAGGAACCAGTTGCAATAACAGAGTTATGTAACAGTTCAGCTCATTGGCTATTCTCACCTAAAATCAAATCTCCATGAGGCACACATCGGACCTCTCCACCCTTCTGCATCACCCATTAAGTGCACCCAGGTTCTTGGGTAAAAGTAATCCCACGCGTGGGTTTATCTTTACCCAATGCAGGAGTAAACCAGATGGCCTTCCCCAACATATTCCTAATGCACACTACGGGGGCTTTATTCCCATTCATGGTATGTAGGAGGTTTGACTGAGCAGGGCCAGCTTGCTTGGCAGATCCTCTGGTATTGACTAACCAGGTGGCTTTTGGTAAATGCACGTCCCAGTGTTTGGAAGTTCTAGCACCCATTGCTCTCAGTGTAGTTTTTAGCAACACCTTGTATTGTTCATTTTTTTCCAGAGGCTGGTGCATGATAGGTAATGAGATATATCCACTCAATGCCATGTTCTTTGGCCCAGGCGTCTATAAGGTTGTTTCACAAATGTGTCCCATTATCTGACTCAATCCTTTCTGGTGTGCCATGCCACTATAAGACTTCCTTTTCAATGCATAAAAGGTTGTTCTGGGCAGTGGCATGGGACACGGCATGAATTTCCAACTAACCAGTGGCTGCTTCCACCATTGTAAGCACACAGTGTTTGCCTTGCTGAGTTTGTGGGAGAGTGATATAATCAGTCTGACAGGCCTCCCCATAATTTGATCATCATCCTCCATACCAAATGGGCTTTAACTGTTTGGCTTGCTTGATCGTAGCACATGTCTCACATTCATGGATTACTTGTGCAATAAGATCCATGGTCAAGTCCACTCCTCTGTCACAAGCCCATCTCTGTGTTGCATCTCTTCCCTGATGGCCTGAGGAGTCATGAGCCCAGAAAGACAGAAATAGTTCACCCTTTTGTTGCCAGCCCAGATTTACTTGAGACACCTTAATCTTGGCGTCCTGATCTGCCTGTTGGTTGTTCTGATGTTCTTCAGTAGACTGGCTCTTGGGTACATGAGCGTACTTTCACATCCAGATTCTCTACCCAAGCAGAAATATCTTGCCATAATTCAGCAGCCCAGATGCATTTGCCTCTGCGCTGCCAGTTATTCTGTTTCCACTGCTGTAACCACCCCCACAGCGCATTTGCCACCAGTAAATTGTCAGTAAACAGGGCATGTCGCTTTTCATTATCCAGTAGCTCAGTGTATCATGGGTCCCCTTCAGCACATGCTACCTCTTGTTCTGGTGTCATTCTAAAATCTTTGCCTTCTGGTCAAATTCTGATCACTTCCAATATTCCCGGACACCTGGAGCTTCCTATTTGAGCCCATTGTGTGATCAGTGTGATCCTTTTACTCCACGTGGCATCAGTTGCATGGTGTGTAGAGGGGACACTCCCTTTGAACATCCAGCCCAGCACTGGCAGTTGGGGAGCCAGGAGGAGCTGTGCTTCAGTCCTGATCACCTCTGAAGCAGCTCGAACCCCTTCACGTGCTGCCAGGATCTTCTATTCTATTAGATAGCCATCCTTGGATCCTCTGTATCCCCAACTCCAAAACCCCAGGGGTCGACCCCGTGTCTCCCCTGGTGCTCTCTGCCAGAGACTCCATGTAGGGCCATTCTTCCCGGCTGCAGTGTAGAGCATGTTTTTAACATCTCACCCTGTCCAAACTGGCCCAAGGGCTACTCTATGAATTATTTCACGTGTCATTTGTTCAAAAGCCTATTGCTGCTCAGGGCCCCATAAAAAATCATTCTTTTTCCGAGTGACTTGATAGAGAGGGCTGACAATCTGACTGTAATTTGGAATGTGCAGTCTCCAGAAACCCACAACACCCAAGAAATCTTGCGGTTCCTTTCTGTTAGTTGGTGGGGTGTAGCTGTTATTTTATTATTTTATTAATCACCTCCATTGGAATCTGACAATGTCCATCCTGCCATTTAACTCCTAAAATCTCACTCTGTGCAGGTCACTGGACCTTAACATGCTCTATGGCAAAAACGGCTCTCAGAGGGATTTGGATTATTTTCTTAATTTTCTCAAAAACATCTGCTGTCACAGAATGTATTGCTAAAGTATTGGTATAAAACTATGATTGTATAATGCTGTCACAAATGTATTGTGTTCTGGGGCTTCACCCTGTTCCAGTGCAGCATGGATCAGTCCATGGCAAATGGTGGGGCTGTGTTTCCACCCTTAGGACAGTCGATTCCAGGTGTATTGGGCACACCTCCAGGTAAAAGCAAACTGTGTCCTGCATTCTGCTGCCACAAGGATGGAGAAAAATGCATTGGCAATATCAATCATGGCATACCACTTTGTTGCCTTTGGCTCTAGTTATACTGAAGTTCTGACATGTCTGGCATGGCAGCACTCAGCGGTGGTGTGACTTCATTCAGGCCACAATAGTCTTGTGTCAATCTCCACACTCCAATAGCTTTCAAACTGACCATATGGGGCTGTTAAAGGGGGACCGCGTCTTGCTGATGACTCCTTGGCTGTCTAGCGGAGAAATCATTTTGTGGATAAGGATTACAGAGTCTTGATTGGTGCGATATTGCTGTCGGTGCATGGTTATAGAGGCAATTATCACTCATTGTTCTTCAACCCTCAGCAATCCCACAACTGAAGGATCCTTTGAGAGACCAGGCAACACAGACAGCTGGTTAATACCTTCTGTTTCCAAGGCAGCTATTCCAAAAGCCCATCGATAAACTTTTGGGTCCTTGAAATACCCTCTTCTGAGATAATCTATGCCAAGAATGCATGGAACGTCTGGGTGTCCTGGTTCAGCTAGGATAGTGTTAAGTTTCCCCACCAGAGAGAGAGGGGGAAGGGATTTCCAGTCGGGTTATTCATACCATGCTGATGTCAGGTCCGGGCGCGGGAGAGCGAGAACATTTTCCTTTGTGGTTTTGGTGGTGGAGAGAACATGGCGGGTTTGTTCCATAAACATTTGAGGTATTTCTCTATATATCTTTTGTCTTGCTTACTGTTATTGCTCTTTATTATTGTTGTCATTGCTACTGTTGTTGTTCAGATTGTTTATCACATTGTTTATCACAGTGTTTTATTAAATTTCTTCTTATTTTAACCAAGGGATTGTGCCTCACTGCCAGCCTGACCAGCTGAGGGTGGGGGAGGGGCAACAGCAATGTCATCTCCAGTCCTGGCAGGGCTTAAACCACCACAGCCTTTTATAGTGCCCAACGTGGGGCATGAACCCACGACCCTGGTATTGAGTCCCTGTGCTCTACCAAATGAGTTGGCAGAGAGCACCTGGGAAAACCTAAGGCTGACCTCTGGGCTTTTGGAGCTGGGGATACAAAGGTTCTGAAGCTAATTATACACCAACGGAGAAGGAGATACTGGCAGCGTACAAAGGAGTTTGGGCTGCCTCAGAAGTGGTCGGCACTGAAACACAGCTCTCCTGGCACCCCGACTGCCGGTGCTGGGGTGGATGTTCAAAGGAAAGGCCTCTTCCACACATCATGGAACAGATGCCACGTGGAGTAAATGGTTTGCATTGATAACACAACGGGCTCGAATAGGGAACCACAGCCACCCTGGGATACTAGAGGTGATTATGAACTGGGCAGAGAGCAAAGATACTGGGATATCACCAGAACAGAAGGTGACACGTGCTAAGGAGGCCCCACCTTATAATGGTCTGCCAGAAGAGGAGAAGCGATATGCCCTGTTCACTGATGGGTCTTGTCATATTGTGGGAAAACATTGAAGATGGAAGGCTGCTGTATGGAGTACCACACGACAGGTCACTGAAGCTGCTGAGGGACAGGATGAATCAAGCCAGTTGCAGATGTGAAAGCCGTCCAGCTTGCTTTGGATATTTCTGAGCGGGAAAGGTGGCCAAGGCTCTACCTCTAAATCGACTCGTGGGTGGTGGCAAGTACCCTGTGGAAATAGTTGCAGCAATGGAAGCAGAACAACTGTCAGGCAACGTAAGGGTAAAACCGTCTGGGCTGCTGAAGTATGGCAGGACATTGCAGCCTGTGTGGAAACCTCATTGTGAAGGTGCGCCATGTGGATGCCCATGTACCCAAGAGTCGGGCCACTGATGAACATCGACACAACCAGCAGGCAGACCAAGATGCCAAGATTAGAGTGGCTCACGTTGGCTTGGACTGGCAGCACAAAGGTGAACTGTTCATAGCCCGGTGTGCCCATGAGATCTCGGTCCACCAAGTTAGCGATGCAACATACAGGTGGGCTAGAGATCGAGGGGTGGACCTCACCATTGACACCAATGCAGAGATCATCCAAACATGTGAGACGTGTGCTGCAATCAAATGTGCAAAGCAGGTGAAGCCCCAGAGAAATGCAGAGCGATGGCTGAAACATAGGTATGGAGAGGCCTGGCAGATCGACTACATCACACTGCCACAGACCCACTAAAGGAAGCTCCACGTGCTCACAATGGCAGAAGTAGCCACTGGATGGCTGGAAACTTACCCAGCGCCCCACGTCACCACCCGGACCATCATCCTGGGCCTTGAAACCCAAGTCCTACACGGCACCCCAAAGAGAATTGAGTCAGACAACGGGACCCACTTCCGAAAAAAGCTCATAAATGCCTGGGCAGAAGAACATGGCATCGAGTGAGTCTACCATATCCCCTACCACGTACCAGCCTCTGGGAAGATCGAGTGCTGCAATGGACTGTTATAAACCACTTTGAGGTGGGAACTTCAAAGACCGGGACATGCATCTAGCAAAGGCCACCTGGCTAGCCAACACAAGAGGATCTGCCAGTCAAGCTGGCCCGGCTCAGTCAAAACCTCCACGTGCTGTAGATAGGGATAAAGTCCCTGTGATGCGCATGAGGAATGTATTGTGAAAAATGGTCTGGTTTAGTCCTGTGCCAGGCAAAGGTAAAGGCAAAACCCATCCACGGGATTGCTTTTGCTCAATGACTTGGGTGTACCTGGTGGGTGATGTTGGAAAATGGAGAGGTGTGATGTGTACCACAGGAGGACTTGCTTCTGGGTGAGAACATGCCGTGAATTATGCTGTTCCTTTATTAAATTATTATTTTGTTATTGCTAACTGCTAAATGGCAGCTGGACATGACGCAGATCGTATAGAATCAAGGGGTGGATTATGTTCTGATTCAGCTAGGATAGGGTTAAGTTTCCCCAGCAGAGAGAGAGTGGGGGAAGGGATCTCCAGCTGTTATTCATACCATGCTGACCTCAGGTCCTGGGGAGGACCACGGGAACTTTTTCCTTTGTGGTTTTGGTGGCGGGGAGCACACGGCAGGCTTTTTCCTTAACCATTTAGTGGTATTTCTCTGTATATCTTTTGTCTTGCTTACTGTTATTGCTGTTTATTGGTGTTGTCATTGCTACTGTTGTTGTTCAGATTGTTTATCACACTGTTGTATTAAATTTCTTCTTATTTTAACCCGGTGTTTGTGCCTCACTTCCAGCCTGACCGGCTGATGGTGGGGGAGGGGCAACAGTAACGTGGTCTCCGGTCCCGGCAGGGCTTAAGCCACCACACTGGGTAGTCACAATGGGGTATTTTCCCCCCTCTTTTCCACTTAGACTTACCTTTACCTCCAACACAGTCAGCTGTTGAGACACCCCGGTCACTCTTGAAATACAAACAGGTTCTGCTCCTTTAAAATTTGTTGGCTTTAGGGTGCATTGAGCACCAGTGTCCACTAGAGCTTTATACTGCTGGGGTTCTGTCCTGGTTCAGGTAGGATAGGGTTAACTTTTCCCAGCAGGGGGAAGGAATGTCTAGCCAGGTTATTCATACCATGTTGATGTCAGGTCTGGCGTGGCACTGTGGGAAGCTTTCCTTTGTGGCTTTTGTAGCAGGAAGCACGTGTCGCGGGCTGGCTGTGTTCAATGTGGTATTTCTCCGTGTATCTTATTTCTTGTTTACTGTTATTACTGTTCATTGTTGTTATTATTGCTATTGTTTTCATTCAGATTATTACACTGTTGTATTAAATTTCTTCTTATTTTAACCTGGGGTTTGTGCCTTACTTGCGTATGAGGATGGGGAGGGACAACGGTAACGTGGTTTCCGGTCCCGGCAGGGCCTAAACTATCATGTGGTCAGATGTGCCAGGCCGTCAAATCCACACAGTCCAGTAAACTAGTAAACTCTAGTTCCATGCTACTGGCCCTGCTATCCCAGCACCACAGCAGCCAGATAATGAGTTACTCATCTGGATGGCAGCTGAAACCTTTTCTTATGTCTCGCAACTCACTCAGGGAAAAGGACTGGGTGACTATCACTGGCTCTGCCTCCTCCTGTTCTCATGATGGGCCTCGTTCATCACCACCCTGTACACTGCGAGGGGATTTTCTTATGCATTTCTTCTTCTGTATGGGAGCAACTGTCATTGTTGTGTGTTGGTTCTCTAGTTCAGCTTCAGCACCTGTCCTTGGGCTTGTAGTGGCTGTAGTTTTTATTACTTAGTTACCAGACCCAGAGCCTTTCTGTTCCTCTTGAGAGTGCTGAACAGATTTTAATAGCACTTGGTAAGTGTGGGCTATAGGCCCCAGCATGTTGCAGTGAGCTGTGCCTCTCTGGAATTAGCCAGGTGACAACATACTTTTTCCTATTCACTATTTCACTAGTTCCTCAGGATTCTGCACCTGTGCAGGAGTAACATTCCTAAACACTGGAGGTGCCCACTGTTCTAGGTACTTGCCCATGCTACTCCACACCCCCAGCTGCTCATAATTCTCCAAACCTGGGGTAGGTTTCCAAGTGATATTCTTAAATAGTTGCTTAACCTTGAACAAGACCAGAACGACATTCAGGAACACACTAGCTCCTAACAGCACCGCAACTGTGTGTATGTCAACATTCCAAAGATATCTGAACTCCCCAAATTTCCCAAACACACTGTAAATACCCCTAGGGACAATGACTACATGCTATCATAGATGAGCCACATAGTACAACAGAAACAAAGCCTTAACCCAATTCTCATGGAATGTAAGCCACATGGGAAACACATATTGCAAATGATGTGATAAGATCTTAAGGAGCCAAGTGTTTTGCTGATTAAGGATACCGATTAAACTCGGACACCAGAGTGAAAAAAGTAGGTGTATTTTATGGTGATAACCAAATAATCTAACAGTGTAATACAGAAGACATGCAGTAAGAAAAGGCAGAGTAGTGCACCTAAAGCAACAAACAGGAAAATACAGGGTAATGAATCAAATCATTACTACACGAGAGAGAGAATAGTGTTTAAGAAAGATCCATCACACTTGCATATTTTACCATCACCCAGATCCGCGGTTGCTGGGCAGCCCCGGTTACAGTGAGGATTTGCAGAGCCTGTCCCGGCCAGTGGGAAATCTCACTTGGTGAGTCCACCCATAGGTGAGGCTTCCAAAGTCACTGTGAGCAGGTTCAGCCTTATATACCAGAGATAGACAAGCCAGAATAGCTGGCACCTTTGTCTTGAGTGGAAAATTTCTGGTTTCATTCTCCTGTTGGATTCCACCCAAAGCCTGGCCAGGGCTCAGGGCGGGAAACCAAGGGAGTTTCTAACAAGGCCAGGTACTTGGGTTCTCAGCCTTGAACAAAGCTGAGAAAGGAAAGTTGGATACATTCTCTCCTCACTACTGATTATATTTTGTCTAAACTGCATCTTTCACTAGCAAGCTTACATACTTTGTTAATGATTACAGACTAAGTTAGCAGCTTTGGCTTGGGGCCTGTTGTTCAGGCTTCAGTATTTCAATGTTTTAGTACTTTTTACATCAGTATAGGTGGGTTGTTATAACTTAGCACAATACCCACTAGCACAATGGGTTTCAGTTATAAAATATACAGGATTCATCTCTAGGTTAACTCTGGCTTGGGATGGTTGTCCAAGCCTTAGTATTTCACCAAGCAATCCACATTTTACCTGTTTTGTTGTTATCTCAAAAGACTCCACCTCGTGTTCTATGTTGCGTGACAGAAACCGTTGAGGTTTGAACTCAGTCGACAGCCAGATGCCACATGGTTGACCATTCACCTACCCCCTCCCCAGTGAAATAGGGGAGGGACAAACAGAAGAAAAATCGTAACTTGAATAAAAAGAAAGAATTTACTAAATATAACAAGAGAACAACAGTATCAATAGTGAGTCCAAAAAGAAATGGGTAAAATACAGCAGTGGCTTACCGAGCACGACAACCTCCTCCCAAAGCAACATGCGATTCGATACCCGAAAAAGGCTTGTGCTAGAGACAGCCTGCACCCACCTGTGTACCCTGGGCATGACATCACATGGTATGAAATACTCCAGAGATTGATTGGGGCCCAGCCCTCTGGCTAAGTTCCCTCTCAACCTAGGGAAAGTTGACTCCATCCTGGTCGAAACCAGGACACAGTTATAAGGAGGTAAAAATGAAGGCACAAGAGTGGGGACAGAAAGTCTGAATGATCTGACTAGATTTAAAAAAAGAAATAAAATCCTGGCTTTCCTTTCTGTCCTGGTTCAGCTAGGATAGGGTTAAGTTTCCCCAGCAGGGAGAAGGGCTCTCCAGCTGGGTTATTCATACCAAGATGACATCAGGTCCATCGCAGCAGCACAGGAAGCTTTCCTTTGTGTCTTTTCTCATGGGAAGCACGTGCGGCGGGATGGCTGTGTTCACTGCGGTATTTCTCTGTATATCTTATTTCTTGTTTACTGTTATTACTGTTTATTATTATTATTGCTATTGTTGTTGTTCAGATTGTTTATTACACTGTTGTATTAAATTTCTCCTTATTGTAACTCCGGGGTTTGTGCCCTACTTGGTCTGCAGGTGGAGGAGGGACAATAGCAATGTGGTCTCCAGTCCCGGCAGGGCCTAAACTATCACACTTTCTTCCTCCGGTGCTATATGCTGGTATCTCAGTTGGTTTGGAAGAAGCTCTGTTGGAATCACTACTGGTTTTCTGAATTGGCAATTATCAATCACCATGCAGCAAGTTAGATCCTATGTTTTGATCAAAGGGTGGTGATGCTTTCTCCAGAAGTCTGTGCTTTTCTTCTCATCCTTACTTCTTACTTCCTTCTGCTACCCCTGCCCTTGCCCTTGCCCTTGCCCTTGCCCTTGCCCTTGCCCTTGCCCTTCCCATTTCTGGAAAAACTGTTATCAGAGTGACAATAATAAACTGCACAAAACTGTCTTTTGTAGGCTCTCTTGTCTCCTTTCCACTAATGGAGCAGCTGACCTGGAGCTGAATGGTGTGTGATGGTGAGAAAACACTATATTAAAGTAAATTTTACAGGTAATAAATAACTGTAAGATAAATGTTCTTGAGGAAAACAGGAGTAAGTCTTCAAGGCTGTTAGTCTAACAACTTTATGGAAGACAGCAAGTAAGTCATGAAATGCAACAACATTTGTGCGTGATGAGAAGTCATGTGCAACATGAGAAGTGCATGCGCCTGTTAATGCACTTTACCTTCTAAGTTCATTAACACTGGGTTCTTATGTGTAGTTACAGCTCAGGATAGACAGCTGGTTTTGTTGGAGACAAAAGCCACCTATATCTCTACAAAACATGGAGAGGGAATCACTTCCCTTACATATATGTTACAGTTCCAGAGGAAAGAGCCATCTGCAGAAAATAGAAGAGTTGTTTTGTTCATCCAGTCTCATGCCTTTCCTCTGAATAGTGACGTGTGTCCTTTTAGTTTAAAATCTATTGAGAAATTTGTGAAATAGACACATACTCATACTTTGAATGAGACAAATATCCTCAATATATTGACTTACTCTTAATCCCTACTTGCATTAAATCAGTGACCTACATTGCTTTTTTTTTTTTTTTTTTTCAAAATGAACTTTCCAATTATTTCTTGGTCTGAAAAACGATCTCCTTTCAAACCCTTCACACCCTCCAAACACATCCCTTTAACTGCACTGCTTTTCAAAATACAAAAGAAACAAACATTAGGCAGAGAATGAAATTAATATTAGCCATATGTTTTTTAGCAGTATTATTTTCTTCTTTTTTACCTTTCATATATCTTTTTTTAGTCCTAATAAACTTTGGCTTCTAAAATCATGAGTTTATTCTTAATTTATAATTGTAATTGTAATTTATAAAACACAGAATGTCACATAAACTTTAGACTGTGATGTTACCTTTGCCAAGTAATTCAAATGAGGAGAAATGTATAATTTTAAGTTTCTCCTGTCAAACTCAGAAGTGCTGGTGGATGAAGGACATAGAAAAGGGAGACTGCAATGGATGCAGCCAGCACCTGAATCAGTCTTCTCAATACTCTGCACAAGAATCATATCAGTATGTTGCTAGCATGTTGTATCCAGTGACTTTTCCTGCCTTGAGTATGGGCTCTCTGGAGTGTCTGGTAGCTGGTACTGCAGGGAAGATAACATTTAAAAACTAACTGAGTAGAGTCTGGATCAGATGTCTTGGTGTGTGACTTGGGCCTACAGGGATATTTTAATCCAGATTTGCACTTGAGTGTCTCAACTCAATGCTCCACATGTGAAAACCTTTAGATTGTTTACAATTTTCCTTCCAAAATATAAACCAGGTCCTCTAAACTCCCCAGGATTTCCAGATACCTGCTGATTCTCTACAGTTTTCCAAACTACAGCTCTGGATTTAAATTAGTTTTTCTGTCTTTTTCCATAGACAACAGGAAATCTCAAAGAATAAAACCTGTTTTCAATTCACAATGCTTAGTTTAAATCCTCTTTGGGTGGTCAAGGAAATCACAGGAATTTTGCCTTCAAAGATTTACCTTGGTACATACTGGAAGTAAGTGGGCCCACAAGTAGCTTTATGTTATACAACATGCAAATAATGAATAGTTAATATACTCTCTAATACATGAG
Source organism: Athene cunicularia (assembly GCF_003259725.1). Lineage (NCBI taxonomy): Eukaryota > Metazoa > Chordata > Aves > Strigiformes > Strigidae > Athene > Athene cunicularia. The sequence continues at coordinate 46,015,548 of NW_020799101.1, forward strand.
ATAAAGAACAAATGTAGTCAAGAAATCCTTACATTCAATGTTTGAGAGGTTCAGGAAACTACCAGATTATGATATAGAGATTTCTGTGTTGGGCAAGTTAATGATCATGGAATCATAGAATCATTCAGGTTGGAAAAGACCCTTGGGATCATCGAGTCCAACCACCAGCCCTACTCTACAAAGTTCTCCCCTACACCATATCCCCCAACATCTCATCCAAACGACCCTTAAACACATCCAGGGATGGTGACTCCACCCCCTCCCTGGGCAGCCTATTCCACTGTCTGACCACTCTTGCTGTGAAAAATGTTTTCCTAATGTCCAGTCTGAACCTCCCCTGTTGCAGTTTAAAGCCATTCCCTCTTGTTCTGTCACTAATTACCTGTGAGAAGAGACCAGCACCAACCTCTCTACAATGTCCTGTCAGGTAGCTGTAGAGAGTGATGAGGTCTCCCCTCAGCCTTCTCCTCCTCAAACTAAACAGTCCCAGCTCCTTCAATTGCTCCTCATAGCATTTATTCTCCAGGCCCTTCACCAGCTCCATTGCCCTCCTCTGCAATCTCTCCAGCACCTCGATATCTCTCTCATATTGGGGTGCCCCAAACTGGACACAGTACTCCAGGTGTGGCCTCACCAGTGCAGAGCACAGGGGGACTATCACCTCCCTACTTCTGCTGGTCACACTAGTTCTGATACCAGCCAGGATGCCATTGGCTTTCTTGGCCACCTGGGCACACTGCTGGCTCGTGTTCAGCTGCCTGCCAATTCGAACCCCCAGCTCCTTCTCTTCCAGACAGCTCTCCAGCCACACCTGCTCAAGCCTGTAGCCATGCAGGGGGTTTTTGTGGCCCAAGTGCAGGACCTGGCACTTGGCCTTGTTGAAGATCATCCCGTTATTATTTGCCCACGGATCCAATCCATGCAAGTCTCTCTGTAGAGCCTCCCTATCCTCATGCTGATTGACACTCCCACTTAACTTGGTGTCATCTGAGAATTTACTGATGACACACTCTATGTCCTTACCAAGATCATCAATAAAGATATTAAACAGAAATGGTCCCAACACCGAGCCCTGTGGAACACCACTTGTGACTGGCTGCCAGCTGGATTTAGCTCCATTGACCACCACTCTCTGGGACCCTCCAGCCAGTCAGTGCTTGACCCAGCAGACAGTGTGCTCATCCAGGCCATGGGCAGCCAGTTTTTCTATGAGAATTCTATGGGGAACTGTGTTGAATACTTTTTGAAAATCCTGGTAGATAATATCCACAGCTTTCCCCTCATCCAATAGTCGGGTCATCTTGTCATTAGGAGGAGATCAGGTTTGTCAGGAAGGACCTGCCTTTCATAAACCCATGATGGTTCATTGGTTATAATTTCATCACTGTACACTTTAGGGGAATGTAGAGCTCAGGCTTAGAAATTACCTGCCACATGCACAGACTTAAAACCCATAAAAAGCCTTGGTGCATGTATATAACACATGTGGAAACAAATGAAATCTTGAGTGTATATAACCTGGTTCAGTAGTTTTTATTTCAAGCAGAGGCCTGAACCATGAATGTGAGCCACAATGCACCTAAACTTCCATGTAATACAGGTTACATGGATTTAGCCTCACACTCTTGTGTGGTCATGAGTGAATATGTGAGAAAGACAGTGAAGAAAACTCAGAGCTGCCCCTATGTTTGGTCTTTTTGTGCACCCACACTTTGTCTGTACTAACTAGCATACATTTCAAGTGCTCTTGTGCCCGTGCTATGAAGCCAACAGAGCCTTCACAGAGGATCCTGGTGCTGCATGTTACAGGGACAGCTAGCATCTGTAGGGCATCTGAATCTTAAGTGTGTGATGGACCAAGCTACAGGTCTATCTTATGGTAACCAGTCTGATACAGATTTTGTGTCACTTCTATGCTCAGTTCTTAAAAATTCAGAAAATCTTTAAATTGTTATGTGCAGGAAAATATTGAATGCTGTCTCTCCCAGACCTTCAGCCATCATATCTTCAATAAATTTTTGGAAAGTGTGTTGCATGAAAGCAAAGTGACCTCTGGCTCCATCCAGAAATTGGGGAAATAAAACGCATGTCCTGAAGTCAGTGATCAGGTACTAGATCAAGATCTGACAAATAAGGAGTATCTTAGTTTTAAAATCAATGCATATTTCATTGGCTGATGACTTAGCTCTTTTAAATTAGTCAAATGGGTTTTTGTCTCCTACCCTGGCCCATTTGAAATGTAATAGCCGCTCTTTACCATTTTTAAAGTGCCAGAGTCAAATTTCACAAAATCATATTTCATTAAGTTCCACAGATAGGTGACTGAATTATTCTCTCAGGTCCTGTGTTGGGGTCTGACCAAATGCTGAAGTCTTTATTTAAAGAAAATTCCCACTGACCTCATAGTTTTACCTGGGAAGGGGCTCATAGATTTGGCACTGGTTACATACTATAAAAAGTGGAACTTTAAAGGTTCTATAATAAGGAAGACTCACCTAGTGACAGCAAATATGAAACTAAGCAAAAACATTGCCTTAACAGGCTGTTGAGCAACCTTTCCTCTCACTAGAGGGGAACATACTGTGAGCATGAATGATGAATGTTCTAAAACTCACCATTTTTCCCATTTGTTTTATTAAGTCCAATTACAAGGATTATTGTGTTACCTACAGTTAAATGTTACTTCATCTGATCCTTTGATCAGTCTGCTTCACAATGTTTTCATGTAAATTGTACGTACAATCTCAAGAGATTTTTCTTAATAAAATGTTTGTAATTAAACATACCATTAAAAAAAACCAAAACCCAACAACCAAACAAACAAAACCAACAAAACCACAACAACAACAAACAACAAAAACAAACCAAACCCAAACAACCCAAAACTGAAAAAACAAACAGTGACGATTGATTAACCACAAAAGTCACATAACTCGAGTCCCTCTGGTCACTGTACAGAAGTGTCCCACTGCAACTCAGGACTAGGTGTTTCAGAAGAAACCATAGAAGAATTGAAAGCTAGGCCTATGTCTGATTTCATATATAGGTGTTCTAGATGTAGAGGAGTAATGAAAACCTCCATCATCGAGGACATGTAATATTCTGTGTTTCTATATATTATGACTTCCATTCTGGTTTTTTATTCTACAGCATGTTTCTATGAAATATTAAAGTATTGATTCTGGGTTGAAACCTGAACTTCTGTTCTTGTCCCTCTATACTTTTTCCCCACATAATAGCCAGAAAGTAGCCAGAAAATTATCTTTAAAGTGTAACTGAAGATTCTCCCACAGTAAATGAGTTCCCATGGTGTCACAGAGCCAGAGAAGCATGCATGGTCAATTAAGGACAGACTTGAGATATCCTACCTTGCTGCTGCAGTTAGTGTTTTTTAAATCAGCTATAATGGTCTTTTCAATGAAACTAAAAAAAGTATCTTAGAATCATGCCCCTTCTCATCTGTACTACATATGACTTCAGCATAAACTGAGACTTTGCATATTATAACTCTACATTGGTTTAGGTTTATCTACAGACACTCTGAAAGTCTTACAGCATTAAATGCTTTGATACAAGAATAACGAGATAAGTCCTGGAATAATTGAATCACTTACCAGCTTTAAAAGGTTACAAAAGGTTTGTCTTTCTGGATAAAAAGTCTACTCAAATAATTTCTTGTACAGCATATTTCTGGTTTGCCAAGGGAAAAAACAAACAAATAAACAAACAACAAAATCCCACCCAACTGCTGCTTGTCATTTAGTGAGTTGTCCTTACAAAGAGATGTCAAAAATCATTCTGAAGCTGATTACTTTTCTTTAAAGAAAAATATGGCAGTGGTACATTTGCAGAAATATCACCATTTTGTTGTTCTTTGAACAGCCTTTCTTGTCATGCTTTCCTGCTTTTTTCTCTGTTATGCAGAGCTTTTAAAGCAACATTGAGCTTAAACCTTAAATGATATTTCAATTTACTGCAAAACCCCAAGGCAATGGCATACTTCCAAGGAATTTAAGACTTCTCCCCCTTTAAAAAGAGAGAGGAAAGGCGGGGGGG
>NW_020799101.1:46019653-46027704 GCF_003259725.1 Athene cunicularia
GGGGTGGGGGTGGTGCAGAACGGGACACAGGACAGGACGAAAAAACAACCTGTAATGAATTCCACACCTGCATAGCTGAAAGGCTTTTTAAATATTAGAAGTCTCTGGAGTTTTTCACGTCTGTATATTATAATGTTGCAGTTAGAGCAGGCACTGTAGTAGCCCTCATTATCTTAGCAGATCTGTATCGTATGTAATTGACAGAATGTTTAATTTGAGACATTTAGTAAAAGAATGTCTGGAATGTTTACACTAAGTAGTGGGGAAAGAAACCATGGTTGGGGTCATATTACATTTTGAAAGACAAAATAAGCAATAATTCTGCAGAAACCTCGATTTCCAAGGGAAAAGAACAACACAGCTGTGGTTCTTCCAGTAAGGATTAATTTGTGAGGCTGATCAACTGCCAAGTTTCTTGGGTTTGGCTTCTAATAAGTCATTTGTGATTTTACTTCATCCACTAACCACAACCAGTTTCATTTCATTTTGGAGTAAATACTTTATGAAAAGAAAAAACAGTCTTGGAAACCCTGAAGGAAGGAGGTAAGGAGAAAGATTTCCTGAAGCAGTGTTCATTAAAGAGTGAATATTAGTCATATCAAAGTATCAGCAGACACTCTAAAGTACTCCAGCTGGGGTCACTCTCTCATAAGCAGTGGAGGTCTTCGGGATCAGTTACATCCAGTGAAGGGGAAACACATTTACGTAGAACTATTCTTTTTTCCAAGTAGTGGGTCCCAATGACAGAAAATAAATTTATCTACTCCTGTGACTACATCATATCACACTACCATTCCCATTTTTCATGTAGTTCTCTATGATCTAGACAGAAACAAGTGCTATTACAACATTCTTCTCAGTGTAAATAGACCACAGAGCTGCAACTATGTCATTAGAGATGTGTTTATTTATAAAATAAGCCAGAGTCTTGGCTAGGTTAGGGTTTTTTGCAGCCTAATTATTTACTTTTGGATATTCTTGTCCAGTGTGTGGGAAAAGCTGGGGACACCAGCACAGCTACTGTTGAACACCAAGGCACAGGGAATGAAAGAATTAATACATTCTGGTCTCTGCTGAGGGGATAAATGGGAAAAAAAAGGTAGTGGAATGTGACGTGAAGAAAAGTTGTAATTCAGGCTGAAAGAGTTTACAAATAACAAATGCAGACTATTATATTTAAAAATCTTAAAGGCAAACTATGAGAGAAACAGCAAAACTCTAATAACCTCTCCAGCCCACACTTCTTAATTGTAACAACACTATTTTATGAAGTTTGATAAGTTGCCACATTAAATGACCAAATATTATTATCTATGAGTGGCTTTCTTCCAACGATTCTTCTAGATTATCTCACAATCCTATTTTACCAGATTGTGTTGGATATAAAAAGACTTGTGTCACATGTGCTCAGAAAACATACGACAATGAAAAGCACTTCTTAGCTGTTTACACAGCATTAGAAGAATGAGGATAATGTGGAATACGTATTCTGAAATTTGAAAGAGATTGTAGTAGTTTGTTATGTAAATCCTTTCACAAAGATCTCTCAATAGGGGGTTAATAAAACTAATACACAGGTCAGAATTTATACTCTCCTGAAAACTACCGTGTGCTCTAGTAGAGACTGAATCCTCCATTGAAAAGACTTAATCATTTACAGTGCACAAAGGAAAACAAAGCCATACGCTGTCCTACAGAATCACTGGAATGACCTTCTTCTGCGTTACTTTGTATATCCCAGCTAAAGCAATGTGTAGGTTTAACCCCTGCTGGGACGGAGAGCACGTTTCTGTTGCCGTTCCCCCACCCTCAGCCGGTCGGCCTGGAAGTTAAACACAGACCCTGGGCTGAAATAAGAAATTTAATACAACAGTGTCATAAAACAATCTGAATATCAGCAGTGGCAATGATAACAAAAATAAATAGCAATAACAGCGAACAAGAAAAAAAGATATACAGAGAACCACCGCAAAATGGTCAGGGAAAAGCCTGCCAAGTGTGTCGCAACCCCCAAAACCAAAATCGAAATTAAAAAGGGCTCCACCCCTGGACCTGAAGTCAGCATGGTATGAATAACACGGCTGGAGATCCCTTTCCTCTCTCTCTTTGCTGGGGAAAACTTGACCCTATCCAAGCTGAACCAGGACATAATCCACCCCTTTTTTCTATACCATCTGCATCATGTCCAGCTGCCAAGCTGATACAAGATAACAATAACTAAGTAATAATTTACACAGGCACAGCATAATTTACTGCATGTTCTCACCCAGAATCAAATCCCCCTGTGGTAACCATCAAACATCTCCATTGTCCTGCATTACCCACCAGGTGCACCCAGGTCCTTGGGCAAAACAATCCTGTGGATGGGTTTGCCTTTACCTTTGCCTGTCACAGGACTAAAACAGACCATTTTCCCCAATACATTCCTCATGCGCACCACAGAGACTTTATCCCCATCTTCAGCACGTGGAGGTTTCGACTGAGCTGGGCCAGCTCGACTGGCAGATCCTCTTGTCTTGACTAACCAGGTAGCCTTTGCGAGATGTATGTCCCAGTCTTTGAAGGTCCCACCTCCCAGTGCTTTTAATGTGGTTTTTAACAGTCCATTGTAGCGCTTGATCTTCCCAGAGGCTGGTGCATGGTAGGGGATATGGTAGACGCACTCGATGCCATGTTCTTCTGCCCAGGCATTTATGAGCTTTTTTCGGAAGTGGGTCCCGTTGTCAGACTCAATTCTCTCTGGGGTGCCGTGTCACCACGGGGCTTGGCTTTCAAGGCCCGGGATGGTGTTCCATGCAGTGGCATGCGGTGCTGTGTAAGATTCCAGCCATCCAGTGGCTACTTCTGCCATTGTGAGCACGTGGAGCTTCCTTTAGTGGGTCTGTGGCAGTGTGATGTAGTCGATCTGCCAGGCCTCTCCATACCTATGTTTCAGCCATCGCTCTGCATTTCTCTGGGGCTTCACCTGCTTTGCACATTTGATTGCAGCACACGTCTCACATGTTTGGATGATCTCTGCAATGGTGTCAATGGTGAGGTCCACCCCTCGATCTCTAGCCCACCTGTATGTTGCATCGCTACCTTGGTGGTCCGAGGACTCATGGGCCCACGGAGCTATGAACAGTTCACATTTGTGCTGCCAGTCCAAGCCAACGTGAGCCACTCTAAACTTGGCATCTTGGTCTGCCTGCTGGTTGTGTCAATGTTCATCAGTGGCCCGACTCTTGGGTACGTGGGCATCCACATTCACAACAAGGTTTTCCACACGGGCTGCAATGTCCTGCCATACTTCAGCAGCCCAGACGGTTTTACCCTTACATTGCCTGACAGTTGTTCTGCTTCCATTGCTGCAACCATTTCCACATGGTATTGGCCACTGCCCACGAGTCGGTGTAGAGGTAGAGCCTCAGCCACTTCTCCCGCTCAGCAATATCTAAAGCAAGCTGGACGGCTTTCACATCTGCAGCTGGCTCGATTCACCCTGTCCCTCAGCAGCTTCACTGACCCATCGTGTGGGATTCCATACAGCAGCCTTCCATCGTCGATGTTTTCCCACAATATGACAAGACCCATCAGTGAACAGGGCATATCGCTTCTCCTCATCTGGCAGACCATTATATGGTGGGGCCTCCTTGGCATGTGTCACCTTCTTTTCTGGTGATATCCCGGAATCTTTGTTCTCTGGCCAGTTCATAATCACCTCTAGTATCCCTGGGTGGGTGGGGTTCCCTACTTGAGCCCGTTGTGTTATCAGGCCAAACCATTTACTCCATGTGGCATCGGTTGCATGGTGCATGGAGGAGGCCTTTCCTTTGAACATCCACCCCAGCACCGGCAGTCAGGGTGCCAGGAGGAGCTGTGTTTCAGTGCCGACCACTTCTGAGGCAGCCTGAACTCCTTCGTACGCTGCCAGTATCTCCTTCTCCGTTGGTGTATAATTAGCTTCAGAGCCTTTGCATCCCTGGCTCCAAAAGCCTAGACGTCGGCCTCGGGTTTCCTCAGGTGCTCTCTGACAGAGGCTCCAGGTAGGGCCATTCTCCCCGGCTGTGGTGTAGAGCATGTTCTTAACATCCTGCCCTTCCTGTACTGGCCTGAGGGCTACTGCTTGGGCAATCTCCTGCTTAATTTGTTCAAAGGATTGTCGTTGCTCAGGGCCCCATTCAAAATCGTTCTTCTTACAGGTTACATGGTAGAGAGAGCTCACATTCAGGCTGTAGTTCGGGATGTGCATCCAGGAAAGACTGAGTCTCCTTTTTAGAGGTTGATGGGGCCATGGCTGTTATCTTGTTTATCACCTCCATTGGGATGTGGCAACGCCCATCTTGCCATTTTATTCCTAGGAATTCAATTTCCTTTACAGGGCCCTTAGCTTTCTTTTGCTTAATAGTAAAGCCGGCCTTCAGGAGGATTTTTATTATCCTCTTCCCTTTCCCAAAGACTTCCTCGGCTGTGTCCCCCCATACAATGATGTCATCAATGTACTGCAGGTGTTCTGGAGCCCCACCTTTCCCCAGTGCAGTATGGACCAGTCCATGGCAAATGGTGGAGCTGTGGTTCCACCCCTGGGGCAATCGATTCCAGGTGTACTGGATGCCTCTCCAAGTGAACGCAAACTGTGGCCTGTACTCTGGCGCTATCGGAATGGAGAAGAACACGTTAGCAATGTCTATCATGGCGTACCACGTGGCTGCCTTTGATTCCAGTTTATACTGGAGCTCTAGCATCTCCGGCACTGCAGCACTCATTGCTGGCGTAACTTCATTCAGGCCACTGTAATCCACAGTTAGCCTCCATTCTCCACTGGGCTTTCTCACTGGCCATATAGAGCTGTTGAACGGTCAGTGAGTTTTGCTGATCACCTTCTGGCTTTCTATTTGATGGATCATCTGATGGATGGGGACGAGGAAATCTCGTTTGGTGCGGTACTGCAGCTGGTGCACCGTCCTGGAAGCAATCGGCACTCGCTGCTCCTCAACGTTAAGCCGCTCCACCGCTGAGGGATCCTCTGAGAGGTTGGGTAAGTTGGATAACTGTTCAATCTCCTCCAGGGCAGCTACACCAAAAGCCCACCGTTGCCCTTTTGTGTCTTTGAAGTAACCTCTCCTGAGATAGTCTATGCCCAGGATGCACGGGACATCTGGGCCAGTCACAATTGAATGCTTATGCCAGTCCTTCCCAGTCAGGCTCACTTCAGCTTCCAGTAGGGTCAGCTGTTGGGATCCCCCTGTCACTCCGGAGATGCAAATGGATTTAACCCCACTGTAGCTCAATGGTATCAGGGTGCATTGTGCGCCAGTGTCCACCAAAGCCTTATCCTCTTGTGGGTCTGATGTGCCAGGCCATCGGATCCACACTGTCCAGTAAATCCGATTATCCCTTTCCTCCACCCGGCTGGAGGCAGGGCCCCTCTAATCCTTCTCAGCATCACTCTCTCCTTTCAAGAATGATTAACTGGTCCCCTCAAGAGGGTCGACATAACGTTCACCATTCTATTCTGTCTGGGGGTATTTCTGACTGGACACTGGAGCTGCGCTTTTCTTGGAGGACTCTCCTTTTGTGATGTTCTTCCCTTTCAGCTGCTCTACTCATGCAGCTAGGGCAGCCGTGGGCTGTCCATCCCATCTCCTCATGTATTCTGCATGGTCATAGAGGAAAAACCACAGGGTGCCTCGTGGTTTGTATCTTCATCCGCCTTTCTCTTGGGTGGGGAAACATTTACTTCTAATGGCTGAGATATTAGCCCACGCAGGTGAAACGTAGGACATGTCCTCTTCCATTTTCAGGACCCTCTGAGACAGTTCTTCCACAGCTGAGACCAACCAATGTTGAGATGAAGGGAGATTTCCCTCATATTGCTGGAGCTTGCCAACCACTCCATCCACTGTTAGAATATGGGTGTATGTCCACCAGGACACTATTGCCAATGTTTTCGAATGTGCTTCTGGTGCACTCTTCAGGAACTTTTGCCACATCAGGTGTGTGCAAGGGGCCTGATCTGGGTCCATGGGTGACTGCTCATCATTCAGAGCACCATAGATCATCTCAAACACAGCCAGTTCCCTGAGATTCTCGATCCCTTTCTCAGTGCTGGTCCATTTGCTCAGTTGACATAGGATATCATCTTTGTAGGGGTGCCTCTCCCTGACACTGAGCAGAAGTCGCTTCCAAAGTCTGATGTTTTGTGAGGATTTCCCTATCAATGCCAGCCTCCTTGGCCAAAGATCCCAGCTGCTTGGCCTCTCTCCCCTCCATTTCAAAAGCACTGACTCCATTGTCCCAGCACTGGAGCAGCCAGGTGCAAATCTGCTTGCCTCCCAGGCGGACGAAATCTCTCTGCATATCTTGCAACTCAGTTGGGGTTAGAGATTGGATGATCACCACTGGCCCTTCTTCCTGTTCCCCTGATGGGCCTGGCCCATCCCCATCCCCCACTTTGTGAACTGACTTTCTGCTGTATTTTGTTTTCTGTATCGGGGCGATTGATACTGGCACTGGCTGGCTCTCCGGCTCAGTCTGTGTGCTGGTGGAGGCGACTGAGACTGGCTCTGCCTGTGCCCTCGGTTCAGATATTGTTTGTGTGGCCATTTCTTCCCCTTGAGGGCAGTGGGTGGTATTAAAGAGGATATGGTAGGCATGGGCAAGTCCCCAACACATTGCAGCAAGTTGTGTCCCCTGGGTTTTGCTAGCTTGGTAACACACCCTTTCTAAGCACTCCATCAGCTTCTCAGGGCTTTGCATTTGCTCACGACTGAAGTTCCAAAGCATTGGGGGTCTCCACCGACTCAGGCCTTTGCCCATCTTTTCCCACACCCCTTGCCACTCACTATTATCTGACCTCGGGGCAGGTTTCCAGGCACTGATATTATTAGAGAAATATCATATGTCCAAATCCGTAATCAGGCAGATATTCAGCAACCATTGTTCCACAATCACACTGTCCTGCAGGCTCCAAGGAGAGGTGAACCTCCCCAAAACCAAGAGGATCTCTTCCCCTGGCTCACCCATAGAGGGGATGAGACCCCTAACAAAAGCCCAAACAGGAAACAGGTACCGGCCCGCCCCCACACACAATGATACAAAGGCATTATAAGCATTCAATAGCCAGTATAACAACATAAGACCCTTTACACATTTTCCACCAATAACAAATGCCACCACTGGGATTATACACTACATATAATGATTAATCCAGCCCCACCACGCAAGCAAGTGGGCCAGCATTGCTAACATTTTCTTATCAAACAAACACAAATAGAAACAGAAAGATTACACCCAACAGATTGCTCTACCACACTCTGGTCAGGATCTGTCCCTTTTTATTCTTATTTCAGCTCTCGAGCCCCACGTTGGGTGTCAAAATGATAACTGTGTAGGTTTAACCCGCCGGGACGGAGAGCACGTTGCTGTTGCCCTCCCCACCCCCACACCCCTTGCCACTCACTATTATCTGACCTCGGGGCAGGTTTCCAGGCACTGATATTATTAGAGAAATATCATATGTCCAAATCCGTAATCAGGCAGATATTCAGCAACCATTGTTCCACAATCACACTGTCCTGCAGGCTCCAAGGAGAGGTGAACCTCCCCAAAACCAAGAGGATCTCTTCCCCTGGCTCACCCATAGAGGGGATGAGACCCCTAACAAAAGCCCAAACAGGAAACAGGTACCGGCCCGCCCCCACACACAATGATACAAAGGCATTATAAGCATTCAATAGCCAGTATAACAACATAAGACCCTTTACACATTTTCCACCAATAACAAATGCCACCACTGGGATTATACACTACATATAATGATTAATCCAGCCCCACCACGCAAGCAAGTGGGCCAGCATTGCTAACATTTTCTTATCAAACAAACACAAATAGAAACAGAAAGATTACACCCAACAGATTGCTCTACCACACTCTGGTCAGGATCTGTCCCTTTTTATTCTTATTTCAGCTCTCGAGCCCCACGTTGGGTGTCAAAATGATAACTGTGTAGGTTTAACCCGCCGGGACGGAGAGCACGTTGCTGTTGCCCTCCCCACCCCCACACCCCCACC
>NW_020799101.1:46027754-46058079 GCF_003259725.1 Athene cunicularia
TTTTTTTTTTTTTTTTTTTTTGTGTGTGTGTGTGTGTGTGTGTGTGTGTGTGTGAGATTAGCTGCTTGGACAACCCTGACTGATGCAGCCAAATTTATTTTATAGCTAATCTGTATCTTGTCCCCACCCTTTGTCTGGTATTATCAGTTTCATCTATTTTTTTTCTATTTTCATTTTTTCTTTGATATCTTCTGGCCCTTTTAGAAGTACTGATACAAATGAGGATAGCTTCATGGTTTTGGTTTTTTTTTGGTTTGTTTTTGTTTAAGCTCTAGCCTCAATAGTTTCCAAGGTATGCAATCAGCCAAACACAAACGGTAGACACAGTTTTTGCTAGAGCAGGTGCTCCCAAACTAGTCTTCTCTGTAAGTTTATTTCTATATTTCTCCTGACTACCATGTATAATAGATCTTGTCTGACAGTCATCAATTTATGGTACAGATCAAAATTATTTTTCAAAATCAAAATGACATGTTCAGTTTTCCTAACTAATTATTCAATGTGCAAGTATGGGTGTTTCCCTCTGAGTGATGTCTTGCAATATCCAAAAGTTTGGTTCAGTGTAAATCTCCAAGGTCAGATGAGAGATCAGCTGTTAACGAATTTATCTTAAACATTTTACTTTCTCTCTGATATTACACCCATTATCAATACTAATGTGATTCATATATAAAAAAAAATAAGGTATTTTCCTAGAAGCTGAATTAGTGAGATAAGTGTACTTCGAGAAATTTAAAAGCATGTGGAAGCACAGAATTTGCTTTTCCATGAGGTATTTATTGCCCATTTTCAGGCTGATTCCTTTGTGTTCTTGAATAACTCAGAAAACACCATCTGGTGGGAGAGGCAAGATGAAATTCATGGGGAAGAGAAAGCTCATTCATGCAAGATCCCTCCTGACCTTGGAACCTGATGACAGAGCTCCTGGATGCAGAAGACAAGCCTGCCCCATGCCATTTGCAGGGTGAGTTATCCCACAGTTGCTTGATTCACCAGCTATTTGGGGTCCAGAAGTTCTTCATAGCTATATGGACTTTGCCAGGATTTGCCTCATTTAGAACTCGGTAATTAGCTATGATGACTGTCCAGTGTTTCATGTGGTGAAGGAGTGTGAATTCAAGAGAGAGAAGAGAATTTTCTGAATCCTGAAACTTTCACCATGATCAACATTTTGTTTTCTGAAGAAAAGAATCATTGCAGCCTAATACACCTTCCTTTTGTGGCTCTTTAGTTTATAAGTGCTACTCGCATTGGTAGAAATCTGAAGACACAACAGTCACAGTGGTAATACAAAAAAACAAACATGCCAGTTTGGCTCCAGAGTTGAGAAAAGGGTTGAGCTGTGACAGAAGCATAGTCTAAAACCTCTTTGTGAATATTTAACAGGAGTACATGCTGTAAGGAACTTTTTGGACTTTTAGTATGTCTCAACATCACTCTCTCCAGGATTACAACTTCCTGACTCAGCATAAAGGAGCACATCTTGAAGGAAACACACAGTCCCCGACGAAAAACCACATTCGCCCTAGATGAGGACATCAGCAGTCCCCCATCGAGCTGCGCCTACGCAAGAGCCGGGTGGAGGGGAAACCACGGCGAGACAGATCAGCCCCTCGCCAGCACGACCACCATGGACACCCGGGCATGCGTGCACGGAGGACCACGGGTGGCACCTACAACAACGAGCCCTGTGGAAATGGGCAGACAAACAGTGGGGACGGGGACTATAAAAAAGATAGACTGCGTACTCCTTGGTAGAGGGAAACCAACTAGAAGAGGGAAACCAACTAGAAGAAGGAAACAAACTTGGAGAGGGGAACCAACTTGGAGCCAGGAATGTGGTGCATCATCGGACTGACAGAACATCGCCGGATCCCTGGTTGTGGTGGTGATAATTAGTTGCGCCTCTACCGTGTTCTTGCTTAGAGATTCCGACCTTTTCCTTTCTTTTCTTCTCTGTCCTATTGCTCTAATTAGTTGTTATAGAAAAGAAAGCTTATAAGGTTATGCAGCATCTGACCTTGTTTGTGTCTTAATCACACTCTTGGGATTAAGAACCCTCCCCGATATCGGATCGGGACACATGCTTAGATTTTTTATTAATTTTGTGGGGGAGAGAATTCTGAGCCTGCATCTGCTCTGACTGTTGCATGTTCTCCTTATCATGATGAAAAGTTACATTTCCATTTTTCTTTGCAATACTGCAGGAAATATCCTGTACCCACAAAAAAACCAAACCAAACCAAACCAAACCAAACCAAACCACACCAAACCACAAAAAAACAAAACCAAACAAACAAACAAAAAAAACCCCAGTGCATAAAATCTAGGAGAAAGCAGACATAGAACTTAAAGCCCAAATGAGTACATATAACTTATGTTAGCAGTATTTTCAGTTACATGAATCAGATTTAGGCAGCTAGATGCATCTTTATAGGTAACAGCATTAAAATGCTTAGATTTCTGAACAATTAAAAACTTATTAACAGTTTGTGGCTCCACTCAAGGCTTTTAACTTTGAAATTGACCTTTTAATCTTAGTAATATTGATTTCAACAATATGATTACATCAATATTGAAGATGTCATATTCTGGAAGCTTCTATGGCAACACATCTGTGGTCTGAAATACGTTTCAGTGGAAGACCGGGAACTTAACGTTAGTAATCTAAGTATATAATAATGCAATCTTTTAATATATTAATCACAACTTGATTATACAGAGACTTAATAAAGAAAATAAGGATTTCAGTCTCTTATGTAACACTGAATGACACGATATAGAAAAGGAACTCTTCCTCAAAACAAAATCCAGGCCTTCATATTCCTGTCTCTCTTTTAAGTAATTTCTTTAACTGACGAGTGTCTGTGCCTGGACTTGATAAGTGACTGCTATAACTTACAACTTTAAACATAACTGGTTTTATCTACTGAAATAATATATTCTAAATTGAATATCCTTTCTCAGTATTATTGTCTGTCAATTTTCCTCTTGAGACTTATTGCTATTTAGCCAAGGAGAAATATTATATGTCAGTATTTTTCCCATCCTGATAGCTTTGAGATGTAACAGGAGAAAGCAGCCCAGGACTTACAGACCTGTTACTGGTAACAAATTGAGCATGGGAGTATCAAGCTACACTGATGCCTACAGTGTCAGGCTTCCAGGCTTCCAGTGTGACTTCTTTTTCACCCTAACTTATTTATAAATGGAAACATTTTCATGTGATTTACACCAAATCAGAAAAAAAAAAAAAAAAATTAATCACTTGCTGAATCTTATAATTTTAGGGCTGTGCCACTTAGTTTACTTTGGTTTTATACTCACTTCCTGTTATTTGCATAGTAAAAGCTTGGTTTGAGATATCTTTGGCTGAATTGCTTCTAGACACTATTGTTTTTAAGAGTTACATTACACAAAGAATAGAAAAACACTGTAGCTCATAAAATATTTTCATAACACCCCCTTCTGCAAGGAGAGGGGAAGGTGATGATGGACCTCTGTACAAATATAATCAATATTGAAAGGAAAGTCCTTCAACAAAATCTGCCAATAGATTTCATTGCAAGAGAAATCATACCTTCTGGTTTCTGAACACAGACAACAGCCTTATTTTACTGCAAATCACAAACTGATGGTAATTTCAGTGGCAATGCAACTATTTCAAAACTTTTCACACATGTCCCTAAATTTACAGGAGAGAGAGAGAGTGTGCCTTCTCATATGGGGGAAGAGGGCTGTCTGCAAGAGCTACTACAAGAAGTGGCTATAAGTAGGAAATACATTGTTTCATTTAGTCCAGAAATGTTCTCCATGTTTGTATAGTACCTGAACGGAGCAGTATTATGATTCTGGGAACAGCCTCTAGTTACAAGGCAGCAACAGCAGCAGCAGACTGAATAGTTACATAATTTTCTAGTATCTTATTGCATAGGGTTGTGGAGGTTTAAAAGATACTTATTTTGGGAGAATTTAGACACTTAAAGTGAGCTTTCTGTTACTGAATGAAAGTGTTTTAACAATACCACCAGAAAAAAAGTTCATGTTCTCTAGGAGTGTGTACACAGCAATGAGGCACTGATGGTTTTGTATTTTACAAAATAATGGTGTAGATCATAGAATCATTCAGGTTGGAAAAGACCCTTGGGATCATCGAGTCCAACCACCAGCCCTACTCTACAAAGTTCTCCCCTACACCATATCCCCCAACATCTCATCCAAACGACCCTTAAACACATCCAGGGATGGTGACTCCACCCCCTCCCTGGGCAGCCTATTCCACTGTCTGACCACTCTTGCTGTGAAAAATGTTTTCCTAATGTCCAGTCTGAACCTCCCCTGTTGCAGTTTAAAGCCATTCCCTCTTGTTCTGTCACTAATTACCTGTGAGAAGAGACCAGCACCAACCTCTCTACAATGTCCTGTCAGGTAGCTGTAGAGAGTGATGAGGTCTCCCCTCAGCCTTCTCCTCCTCAAACTAAACAGTCCCAGCTCCTTCAATCGCTCCTCATAGCATTTATTTTCCAGGCCCTTCACCAGCTCTGTTGCCCTCCTCTGCAATCTCTCCAGCACTTCGATATCTCTCTCATATTGGGGTGCCCCAAACTGGACACAGTACTCCAGGTGTGGCCTCACCAGTGCAGAGCACAGGGGGACTATCACCTCCCTACTTCTGCTGGTCACACTAGTTCTGATACCAGCCAGGATGCCATTGGCTTTCTTGGCCACCTGGGCACACTGCTGGCTCGTGTTCAGCTGCCTGCCAATTCGAACCCCCAGCTCCTTCTCTTCCAGACAGCTCTCCAGCCACACCTGCTCAAGCCTGTAGCCATGCAGGGGGTTTTTGTGGCCAAATGCAGGACCTGACACTCACCCTGTTGATGTTTGCCCACGGATCCAATCCATGCAAGTCTCTCTGTAGAGCCTCCCTATCGTCATGTAGATCAACACTCCTGCTTAACTTGGTGTCATCTGGGAATTTACTGTTGATACACTCAGACATACTCAGATGATGATGATGTCTTCGTAAAATCACTAGCACTTAGTACTTCTTAATTTTGACACAGTCTCTCCTCCTTTGTTTTTCAGCTAACTAACAGTGCTTAAGATACTTGTAGGAGATCTGCTTTATTCATTGTCTCGTAATAATATTCAACAAATACAGTAACAAATTATAGTTTCTGAGGAGCTTTTTTTTTTTTTTTTTTTTTTTTATTAAGCTCAGTTCTTGATGACTTCAGTCCACCAGCACCAATTATTCTGACAGACACATTCAGAAATCAAAATGATAGTGAAAAATATGTCTGAAGGTAGCAGGTTGAAATTTAGCATAGACAAGAATACAATACCTA
The DNA here is from genome assembly GCF_003259725.1 of Athene cunicularia. NCBI lineage: Eukaryota > Metazoa > Chordata > Aves > Strigiformes > Strigidae > Athene > Athene cunicularia. The sequence goes on from NW_020799101.1 coordinate 46,033,106, forward strand.
AAAAAAAAATAGATAAATCAAACAAACAAAATGGGAATATTTGCTTAGTCAGCCATCTGTAAACAAATATCATGTGGTTCACACACTACATACAAACTGTGACTACAGTCACAAAAAGATAATTTTGTGGAAAAATCATCCTTAGTTCATCTTACCAGAAGTAGCCTATGCAGAATATTCAGAAAAATGACTTGGCTTCAACCTGGTTCTACTTACAGTCAAACCAGTAAGACTAGTTATCAAAATTAATTAGTATGAGATTTTTGTACATATTAATATCACAGGAGACACATGATCATTTGTCTCTGCTATAAACTTTCATCTTTCCTGCCAGAAAACCCCAAAACATTATGATTGATTCCTGAATAAATTAGGTCACTCTGTTATAGATAGGAATTGATGCCCTCTTGAGGTCCCTTCCAATCCTACTTTTCACTGATGCTAGGGTATCTTAGTTTTAGTTCCAAGTGCGATTGTGTAGGACCCTATGCCATGATAAACCTGTTTTCTAGAGTTTGGAAAGGAAGTAAATATGTTATTAATATATTAGCCAGATATATGACAAGAAAACCAGATGTTCATCAGATTAAATATTTTTGAAAGAGTTATTGCAGGAGAAATGAAGGCATCATTTGATGTTTGGCAAGGAAACCATATGTTCCAGTTATCTCAGCAAGTCAATCATGTTTCATACTGTGGTGGTGCAATTCTTACCCCTGCCCACCCTTCCGTGTTGGGCTGCTTGGTGCCAGGTGTGATTCCACCCACATCTCCCCCGAGCTGTATACCAATCTGTGGAGATAAGGACTGGTAATGTTAAGGCGACCCCTTAAAGATCCTGGCTTCTGTCCCTCCTGATTGCTCAGAAACGGTTATAATGGCCCATCATCTCCTAATGGCCTGGCACACCTGTGCCTGGGATGTGGTCAGATGGACCAATAACAGAATTGCACATTGCAACTGCTGGAAGGTACCAGAAGGTATTTGACAAAAATCAATTATCTTGGACCCTATAAATTTCAACCACCAGGGAGACCCTTTGACCTCTTCTGGATTGCACTAGGCCTGTGACCAGCATCTCCCTTGAGCTGGGAACCTCTCAGGTACCAAAACCCTTAAGATGTCGTCTGCTCCAGACAGAAGGCCAGGGCAAAGTCCACTTGGTCAAGTCTCAGTTATCGCCCACTGAGGAATGCCAAGGCATTGTGAGTATTTGATCTAAACTTGAGAGGGAAATCTTCTTTGAGCTAGCTTCTATTTCACCCGTTCTTTCTCTGTTTATTGGTGTGTGTCTGTGGGTACCCTTGCCCTGTTCCTGTGTGTGTGTATTTGTCTGGTTTGTGTTCATTTTACTGAATCCAAACACCTTTGTTTCTGTGTATATGTTTGTTTTGTGTATGCGCATGTATATATGTATAAATAATATATATAAGGTACTGTTGAGTAAGTTAGAGTGAATCTTGTCAATTTAGAATCTGTGAATAAGTTGCTTTTCCTTCTGAATTATTTTGTATTGATAAATGTCTGTTAGTTATTAATAAATCTAGATTTCTTACTAAATCATTACCATGTCAATACTCTCATCCATGACACATACATCAGAAAGTATAAGTCCTATAAAGGTTCCTGCCAATCTAAAAGAGTGGAAAATTACCTTCTCAAGCAGGGGAGAAAGTTATGTCTGGCATGTACCCATAGTTGGTAGAGTCTATCTATCATCTCAGAACACAGACATGTCCAAGGCTGGTACGTGCCTCAGAGGAAACAGGGCAAAAAATCCAATCCCAGAGATCAAACTGTCTATCAAAGACAAATCCTTCCTGACCTCTATAGATTTTTAAATGAAACACAAAAGTATAAAATGTGACTAAATTTGTTATCATAATATAAATCTTCAACTATTAGTGATGTTAACTTTTTTTTTTTTGAGTAAAAATTATGTAAGAAATTGTATTTTATCAATTAGCATTAATTAATCAAATTGTAATTCTCAGTGTTAGTTCAGATATAAATGCTGGTATCAAAGCTAGTCCAATTGTAAACTGGATTCATCAGTCCATTTTTAATAAAAATGACACTTTTTTTTTTTTTTCTCAGTATGAAAAAGGGACAAAAGACATGAGATCGCTGTGAATTTGGTCCTCTTTGTAAGCAGTGACTAAAAATTTTGATGTTTTACTTTCTGCATATTGCAACACTCACAGTTTATTTAAGCACTATAGAGTAAAGGTGGCTAAAACAAATGCTTGCATAAATTAATCTGTTCCTAAATCAACATGAATTTCTGAATTTCCTTACAAATCTGATTACTCCTGCAAAACAGAAAATGTTTCATCTTCAAACATTCAGAGTGACAACAAGGAAGTTACAGGATCTTGTGATGTATGAAACTAAAATGACCACTGATGATTCATAACATAATTCAAAATTTCACTTTTTTTTTTTTTTTTTTTTTTTTTTTTTTTTTTTTTTTTTTTTTTAATACATGAAGGGTAAGGCAAAATCTTTTTGAGATGCCTTTTGAGATTTCTCAACCTTTTGAGTATCTACCATGCATGGCTTTTAAACTGAGTGTTATTTAAACGTACTTGAAGATATTGTCTAGCTGCAGTAAGAAGTTCTCTTAGCAGTTACTTTATTTGCAAGGCCATTAAACTCCTTTGCAACTTGGCCTGTGGTCTTTTTAGTCACTCAGGAGACAAGCTGTTAGATAAAATTGAGCAGAACTTATATAAACAGAGTAAGTGCTTAGCTCCAGGTCCTCAAAGGTTTTTAATGCATTTAGTCAGCATTTAGAAAACTACTCTACATAACCTCTAATTCTATTCAATCTTCTAGAAATATCTGCATATGACAAGTGGTTAACTCCATCATTAGTCCAGCCAAACCCTCACTTATGATTACATCTCTCTATAAGCATAGATACTCCTGCACATGCCATTTATCCTTATGTGGCCCTCTTCAACAAATAAAACTGCCAGCTGCTTTTTTTTTTTTTTTTTTTTTTTTTTGATACTAAATGTAAAGTGAAAATGATATTAAATATGACTGCGTACTGTAAATTCTAGGGCATAGATATATAGTATGATAGCAAAATACAACCATGCAATTGATTTCATATGAGTTTTCTATTTTTTGCACTTTAAGCTATCTTCATAAAAACAAAGGAAGTTTTCTCCTCTTATTAATGCCTCCTGCATTCTCAAAATGCTTAGATGCATTGCTGAAGCCTTTCGCTTTCCTCTGTACATCGAGCATTGATCATTCCTATAGACAGGAGACCTGGTTGACTAAGAATCACAATCTGTTACATACTCTTTGGTTCTAAGATATCTGGACTATCTTGCCTTTGTTGGAAGAGGGATCAATATTTTAACAAAATCTAGCCTGAGCTATATTTTGCAATCCCATTGTTGTCATCTTGTTCTTAGCAAGGCCTGCATTTAGCCCAACTGGAGTTAAGAGGCATCGAAGGAGATTCTCAGTGGTTCTTTTATATGTTACTCTTAATTTGTTGATTAAATGTTAATTAAGTGTTTATTCTTGTTAAATTTTAATTGCTGTTAAGTCCAAGATTTTGACTCAGAATATTTTAACATTTTAATGTGATCTTTGAAAGTTTTCATAGTTCCGTGATGGTGGATGAGGTTCACCTCTGCTGAGTGATCCTGCATGCCCATTATCCACACAGATACTTGATAGATTTGCTCCATTTCTCATAGATCACTTCCCAGATTAGTAGATGGCTGACATAAAAAGTCCTGAACCACAGGCCTCAAACCAAAATTGACTTCTGTGTGAACCTCCTGACCAGCATTGTATCAGCATGAAATATGACCATGGTAATATCCTCTGAAAACTATAGATAAATAATACATGTATTTGGACCATAAGCCAGCTGTTTCCTAGAAGATAGGAACTCCTTGGATGCACCTTGGATCCTGGCCAGATATGGGATACACCCGAGTGAAGTGAAAACAATCTAGAGGATGTTTCCGTGCCCCTTTTCATATGATGTTTTTGTTGAACTGTATAAAAGCAGGACCCTCTCACAGAGAAGATGGAGACCTCACTTATGAGTGAACACAATAAAAATATGTAGGTGAATGCTGGGAGTGGTTCTCTGATACTTTGCTGTGATGGGGTTCCCCAGCTGAACCATGATCCATGAACCTGGATGACGGTAAAGTATTAGGGCAATTGCTGATGTATCTTCCTTAATCACTTAGCTAACTTTATGTAGTAATGATCAGGTGCATTGCCTGGCTTATTATTTCTGCTGTTTTAAACTAAAGTAAAATAAACTTATCTTTTCAATTTGGTGTGTGTGTCCTTTCTGTTGACCCCATCAATTGGCAAAACAGTGACACATTTCCATATCAAGCTTGTCTGACCCCATCTTCACAAAATATAGCAATTTTACTTTGGTCGTGATCACTTATCTATATGATATTGTTACTGATTTTATTATCAAGTGAAATTAAATTGTGTTTGATTTTAATATGAGTATAGAATTAAAAGATATTTTCGTAAAAATAATTTATTCACATTTATTGTACTTTGAATCTAGCAACCGACTGCTACTCTAAAATCCCATGTACAGCCTCGATCCAAGGCCGAAGGGATTGGTCATAATTGTCTAGTAGAAATGGTTAGAACCCAGGTAACAAAACACAAGATTATTTGTAAACTGATTTATAATGCATATATAGGACTAGAAGAATGCAAGTAGTTGTCAAGGTCCAGGATTAATGGGAACTGAGGGAAGTGACCGTAACAGCTTGCAAGTACCTGCCAAGAAAACTGTGTCCTTAAGCAAAAGGTAATTCCGGCAGGGGGAGATCGCGACCACTGACTCATGGACCACCTACTCACCTTACACCCCAGACCCATTTCTAGACATTTCTAACCTCTACTGCGCAGAATCAGAAATAGGAGGAGAATATGTTAATGATTTATTAGAAATTGTATGTTTATGCATGAATACTTAAAGAATATGCGTAAGTTCTATATAAGGTGTATGATTCTGATGCTTAGCACGTGTTGTTGGTGAGAGCACTCCCCTACACATCTGGCTGTCAATAAAGAAGTGTCTGCTTATCTGCATCAAATTGGTGTCTATAAGTTCTTATTCTGGATTTTCGGTAACAACATGAGGCAGAGAGCTTTAAACCACAGAATTAATTCACATATTTTTAAAAAACATTTTGACTTGATATTTTTCCACAAAATCATCCTCTTTTTTTTTTTTTTTTTTTTTTTTTTTTTTTAATCTGCATTTAGCACAAAAAATCACCAATGTAGACAACACTGTTATACTGAATTCTCTTCACATTAAAGCTACTCAAAAAAAGCAGTGACTGAATAGATGTGGGGAATAAAATATAGCAACAAAGTAGGAAAAAATTGTATGGCTTTCAAAATACCAATTAGTGAAACCCTGTCCTCTGAATAAGAACTATTTCAGCAATCTGAGTAAGAGTCAGAGCTATCTTTCTAATGGCCTGCTAGTCTCAGTTTGAGAGATTTTCACAAATCAGGATCACAACTGATTTGTCCCCTAGAAAAAAACAGGTCATCTCTTATTTCATTGATGATAACAGGTTTTGAACTGCAATCCTAAAATAATTATATTTTTTCCATAATTATGTTCTGGATTGTAGAATCACATAATTTCCATAGTCACAACGCTTATGGGAGAGCAAACAAACAAACAACACTGCCCAAAATCTTGTTTAGTAAGCTGTATTTGTATGTCAAACAAAAGACTGATCTCTCCATTTAGGTGAGCATTTTTGTTCCTCAGAGATCACTCAGAGATATCCATAATATTTTGTTCTGGTATAAACTTGATTCAAATCCTTAAACCTTTCTCTTACATAAAGTATTTCCATGAGAAGCAAGCTAAAAAGACTTTTCACAAGATGTATGTGTGCCATGTAGATCTCAAAAACCTTTTATGATATTTGAAGCTTTGTTTTCCTTGCTGTATGGGTAGATCCTATAGATACCTGCTGACTAGAAAAAACTACATTCAAAGACAACAAATCAATTGAGCTGTTGATAGTGCCCTTTATAAAATGTGCTGTGGCTAGTAACAACAAATTTCTTATTGCTACACAGCCAACATGACAATCACCACAGTGATATTTGGTTTCTCCATGGATTCTGGCAAGAACTTTTCTGATAAGGTCAGAGTGACTTCAAAAGGTTTTTATATTCTGAAGACAGAGTTTTAAAAAACCATAAATGGTGAGATTGAAATTATCTACCCAATGTTTTTACATGTTTTGTTTTTCCTTTAGGGTCTAGCTTGTATCTCCTTCTTTCTTTATAAAAAAGGATAACGCTATCATATTTGTGTTATTAATTAGACCTGGAGAACTTCTTAAATGCAAACTTTTCCTAATTTATCATAGACTAACGGTTTCATTTAAAATATTGATTAACTTGTTGGAGATAGATATATAATGCAAGCCACAAGCCTGGTTGGTTCATTCAGTATATTTCTGTATTTCAACAATTCCAAGAAAATTTAAAGGCTTCCTTAATAATTATTTCACAATTTTTATTAGTTTTATTTTGTCTTGGTTTTAATGCACCTGTTGTGATGTGATAGCAGGTACTAAATATTTTGTGACTTAAAAATTCTGATTTTTTGACACTGAAGGGGAGTTGCTACAAGTATACTTGAAATTGTTAATGTACAGGGACCTCTAAAGTAAGAAATTTAGTTTTAATATTAACCATCACTTGTGTTTTACAAGCTTTTGTTTTTCTGTATTTTACTGCAATGTATGCAGTTTCATTTATAATTTTTTCCCTAACTATTCTCTGTAGTCATTACCCACTTGTAAGATGTTTTGAAACCTGTAGCTTCTTGCCTAGTGAAGCTAAGACAGATCTTGGACAGTCTGAGAAATTCCCTGACTACATCCCTAATAGCAGGAACCTAAAAAACAAGTATCTGAGGAGACAGCAGTGTCAAAATAAGTGACTGGAAGCTGATCCAAACAGGAGCTGAAGGACAGATGAGGTAACTCTATGACCATCTATGGACACAAAAAACCTAAAGTTCACTAAGGGACAGTGTGAGAAAGGCTATGTGGACCCCAAGGAGGGGAGAAGACTCTCACTCTGTTTTTACTATGCATGCTCTGAGAACCCATTAGCATAAGACTGCCGTTTCTACAATATCTGATAAATATGTATGTTTTTGTGCATATCAGTTAGAGGGTTTTGTTAGTAGGTGCACACTCATGGTGGAGTGATACCCAGTGCTGTCCAGCACTGTTGAATAAAGAGTATCAACTTAACAGTTACACTCAATTCTGACTGTTGAGTGAAGCTCTTTGTTTCAACACTGACAGAAATTTTTCTGTAGTAAAAGGAAATATTAGTTACTACCAGACTCAGAATAAGTCTGTGCCCGGCAAAGATACATATATCTTTATTACCAGAGAGTATTTGACTTCCCATTAACTTCAGGCAAAAGCATCAGAACCCCTGAGATTATAATACTATATTGCAATCTTAATATTCACTATTCACTGTAGAAATTTATGACATCACTGCTGTGAACCATCTGGACCTTTTCTGAAGGTGGTTTTCATGTGGGTTGACATTCAGTGATGTAGGCCAAAGGGTTGCTTTTACATTTTTTCTTCGATATATTGAGTTCACACCTTCACAGCTCCCTATTTGACTCTATCCCAAAGACAGAAGAGTCATTTCCCATCTAAGTGATTGCAACACTACAATTCATTCACTTTGAAGGATTATATAATTCATAACACTTAGCTCTTCCTGGAATGTCTACAACTGTCCCATTTGGAAGACACAGTGATTTTCTTTTGTCTGACACTGATTTTCTTTTGGCCAACAAGTAGTGATGTTTTTCAGCATAGATTGTTGGATGAAGGAAGTGACGATTCAAAATGTGTCACTGTTTCCTTTATGCTTTGAAACAGGTTTCTGAAGGCATCTTCCCTGGAGAAATAAAACAGACATATCTTTACCAATGTAAGAGGAAATGACATTTAATAAAGCAGATGACTACATTAGACCGCCTATCTTGGCCACATTTCATTTTTGTCAGGACATTTGAACAACATATTTTTTATTATAATTGAGGACAATAGTCTTCACTTTTCTTCAGTACTCCTCTTCTGCTAATTTGCAGTGAGGCAAATAATACATAGAGTTATATCACACACTAGAATATGAAATAATGATTGTAAATTCTTAATGCTGAAATAGTATATTCTGTAAAAATTAAGCAGCCAACTGTTGTCAAATATTCTTTGCTCCTCAAATGAAAATAGTTGCATGTCACTTAAAGTAGATGCATCACAGGGTCTGGAGTGAATTGGCTGGTGTAGTTTTCAAGCCACTCATTGCCATATTTGAAAAGTTATAACAGTCAGAAAAAGTACCCAGTGACTCTAAAAAGGGAAACATGATTCCCATTTTTAAAAAGAGTAAAAAGGAGGACTCCGGGGACTATTGATAAGTCAGTCTCACCTCTGTACCCAGTAAAATAATGGAACAGATCCTTCTAGAAGACATAGCAAATTATGGAATACAAGGAGGTGATTAGAGCCAGGCAGCATGGCTTCAATAAAAGCAAATTAAGTCTAGAGGAGGGAAGGAGGAAGGGAGACCTCATCGCCCTCTACAACTACCTGAAGCGAGGTTGCAGAGAACTGGGGATGAGTCTCTTTAACCAAGTAACAAGTGATAGGACAAGAGGGAATGGCCTCAAGTTAAGCCAGGGAAGGTTTAGACTAGATATTAGGAAGTATTTATTTACAAAAGGGGTTGTTATGTGTTGGAATGGGCTGCTCAGGGAGGTGGTGGATTCCCCATCCCTGGAGGTGTTTAAGAGTAGGGTCGGCATATCACTGAGTGATATTGTGTAGTTGAGAATGGTCAGTGTTAGGTTAATGGTTGGACTAGATGATCATCAAGGTCTTTTCCAACCTAGATGATTCTGTGATTATGTGATTTCAGTACAAACTTAAATTGTGCCTGACTAATCTAGTTGCCTTTTATGATGGAGTGACTGCATCAGTGAACGAGGGAAGTTATGGATGTAATCTACCTAAACTTCTCTGAGGCCTTTGATATGGTCCCCCACAACATTCTTTCTGCTTAATTGGAGAGATAAGAGTTTGATGGATGAACAGTTAGATGGATGAGTGTGCTGGTTTAGGCCCTGCTGGGATTGGAGACCACGTTGCTGTTGTCTGTCCCTCACCCTCGGACTGAGTAGGGCACAAACCCTGGGGTTGCAATAAGGAGAAATTTAATACAACAGTGTAATAAACAATCTGAACAACAACAATAGCAATAATAAGAACAATAAACAGTAATAACAGTAAACAAGACAAAAGATATACAGAGAGAAATACCACAGTGAACACAGCCATCCTGCCACATGTTCTTCCCGCAACAAAAGCTACAAGGGAAAGCTTCCCGTGCTGCCGCACCAGACCTGACATCAGCATGGTATGAATAACCCGGCTGGAGATCCCTTCCACCTGCTGGGGAAACTTAATCCTATCCTAGTTGAACAGGACAATGAAAAATTGGCTAGATAGCCATTTTGAAAGAGTTGCAGTCAATGGTTCAATGTCCAAGTGGAAATCAGTAACTAACGCTGTCCCTTAAGGGCCTGTACTGGAATCAATACTGTTTAATACCTCCATCAGTGACACAGACAGTGGAATTGAGTGCACCCTCAGCAAGTTTTCAGGTGACACTAATCTGAGTGGTGCAGCTGATTCAGTAGAAAGAAGTGAAGCCAAAACACTCCCACAATCAGTACAGAGTGGAAGATTAATGGATTTGGTATACTGCTCTATGTAAAATTGTACATGATCTGTCAAAGTGTGCTTGCAGCCCAGAAAGCAAATCATGTCTTCACTGGTATGAAAAGAAGCATGACCAGCAGGTCGAGGGAGGTGATTCTCTTCCTCCACTTCACTGTTGTGAGACCTCATCTGCAGTACTGTGTGCAGCTCTTGGGTCCACAGTATAAGACATAGAGCTATTTGAGCGAGTCCAGAGGAGAGCCACAAAAATTGTCAGAGGGCTGGAACACCTCTGCTGTGAAGAAAGGCTGAGTGAGTTGGTGTTGTTCAGCCTAAAGAAGAGAAGGCTCTGGTGAGACCTTATTTGATACATTAAGGAGGATAACAAGAAAGATGGACAAAGACTTTTTATCAAGGCCTGTAGAGACAGGATGAGGAGAAACGGTTTTAAACTAAAAGGGTGTCAATTTAGATTGGATGTAAAGAATCAGATTTTTTATGATGAGGGTGGTGAGACATGGGAACAGGTTGCACAGAGAAGTTGTGGATACCCCATCACTGGCAGTGTTCAAAGACAGATTGAAGGGAGCTTTGAGCAACTAGTGGAAGATGTCTCTGCCCATAGCAGAGGGCTTGGACTAGATGATATTTGAAGGTCTATTCCAACCAAAACCATTCTGTGAATCCATGATTCTATGATTCCATGATAAACACAAATTAGTTTAGTTATTAATCCCTACTTTTTTTTTTTTTTTTTTTTTTTTTTTTTTTAATTCTACCTGTATCACTTGGGATCTATTCTACTTTTTAATTAATAACTTTTGACCTTGTTTATTTCTGGAACCTTGTTGTTATGCACACTTTTCAAGTTTATTCCCCTATAAGTGCTCATTAGATTTAAGTACTCTTTTTTAGTTGTAAACATTTAAGATAAATACTGTAAAAAAATAATTAACATTTTCTCATGTATGTCACATGTATATGTAAATGAAATTAACTGAAACATTCCAGATACTCTGTTAAGCTTTTTAACCCAGGGATGCAAAATACATCACAACAAACTCAAGCCGATTTTAATATAACTGGGGAAAGTTTCAACAGATTAGCTAAATATTTTGGCTTTTGTTTGCAAGTAGATATTAAAGCAGAAAATGGTTTGTTTCTGATTTTTATATAAATTAACCTAAAATTTCTATTTTATCAAGATTTTGTGCTTTAGGCTGCATGTCTAAACCTTATTTTGTCTTTTACATGATCTTACCTAGTTACCAAAACTAAGTATCAAAGTATCAATGACTGTTTCTTCACATTATGTTTAAGGTTATTAAAGATTCTTTTTAAATCAATGATGTGCTTTTATAAAGTTTCCCAATAAAAGTTCCTTCCTTACTTCCTGAAAGTGATTTAGTGTATCATTTTCTAATCGTACAAGTATATGAGTTTTTAAAAAGTTCATGGAATTTGAAGACATCTATGTGAATAAAATATATTGTTGAGTTAATTAAAAAAAACCCCACACCAATCAAAAGAGATGTCTCAGTAGCCCCTGTGCTACTTAAGCATGAATAATATCTTGCCATTTAAGAGAGAGACCATGTTTCCTTCATGTTCCCACAATGAGAACTGACAATGAGAGATTACTACATCAGGGTACAACTTGCCCTGCAAACGACTACCTGAGGTGACAGACGAAAGAACATTGGAAAAGAGTTACACTGAGAATATGTTCATACCAGATTTATTTGTACTTTTGAGTAACCTTTTGCTGTCCTTATAACTTCAGAGAATTACACCAATTACATGAAAGATGAATTTGGCCTCATGGGTTGAAAGTCTACTGGCATTCAGAGAAATAGGTTCAAGGCAGGGCTAACAAGATGGGATGAAGAAGAAGGTCCTACTACTAGATAAAAATACACATTTCAGAACTCTGAAGAGAATAAAATAATATCTTGCATTATTCTCTTGATACATTAAGCTGAAAATAAAGTTATTTGTCCCTCCATCAACTATAATTCAAGAAACTGGAGACTCAAATGGAATTGTATTCTTCTAGTGGAGGAATTCCAGATTCTGAGAGTACACCTTTTCTTATCTTTTCTACCATAAGAATCTCTCTCTTCCTTACTTTAGCTAACATCAATTCATTTTCACATTAGTATAATTCAGAAGTGAAGAACAGACAATACCTTGGGGGGGAAATTGAATTACCCAACAGACTTTTTCTACTTAGTACCTCATACAGGTTTCTATTTTGTTCCTTCAGAGCACATACATGACAACTATCAGGAAAAGAGCTAAGTAAAGTTTTGACATGAAGAATTTCAAAGTAATCAGGACACTATATTGTCTAACATTCTCCAAGCACTTCCTGTGTGGTCATTTTCTGTTTTCAAATCTGTTATAAAACATCTGAAGTGCAGACTTCTAGCCATCACTTTTCACTGTTTGCATATGTTAAACATTCTTACTACAGAAATTTTATTCTTCACTTTGCTCTCTTAAGGTATCATTCTTTTGGTGTTTATGTGTGCACTTCTCTGTCCTCAGCTGTTCAAATTCCTGTCAGGTTGAAGGTTAACCTTCTAAGGATAATAGTAAAATGATACAGTGAACAGTAGTAACACACAGTCCTTGGAAGGTCCTTGGGAGGCTTTATATATATATAAAAATATATAAATATGTAATTTTTTTTTTTTTTAAATGTTCAATCTGCTATGCAGATATGATTCCACTGAAGCATTATTCTTTATTTCTCAACAAGCTGAGCCAACAGTCTGTGTTCTAAACAGTGGATAGACTATATTATGCATCCCTTCCTATGTTGCCTACCTGTGCTAATTGAAATATTTATAAAATGCTGATACTGAAATATTGCAGTGTAGCAGTTCAACAGTTCTTTAATGAGCCCCCTGTTTTATCAATAAAATATTTTATGGAAATATTTAATATCTGGGATTTACCATTAACGAGTCTAGTTATTAAGCACTTTATTTCAGAATGCCACAAAACCCACATAACCTGTAAAACATGCAGTTCTTGTACTGCTGTTTTGTATTTAGAGTGAATCAATGTTGTTGAAACCTCAGTTTTTCCTTAGTGAAGCAGCATTATTCATTAGCATAGAAATATATGACTCTTTTCTATAATTTCCCTGTCATTATTATCAGATTTTATGCAAATAATTTAGTACAGGGCCAATCACAAAGTATTCCCAAAGACTGAAAATAGAAATGCATAGCCAATCAACAGAAATGAAATAATTTTTATTGTTCCTGACCATCAAAGAAAGACTGCTTCATTACTGACCTAGTAAGAATTTGATTCTTTATTACTCTTAATCTAGTTTCTTGAGATAAATAATTTTCAAACAAGTTATGAGCTATTACAAGATATTTTAAACTAACACAACCATCCCTCCTCTTTATATGCACATTTACGTTGTTGCACAAATGAAGCACTACTAGATAGCTTTCCCCCAGACTCATGCATAAGGAAGCTCATAAAAGGGTCACTAAATTTTGGGAGTAACTTTCTACCATGATGAGTTCAATGAAGATGATGTGAAAGAGTCCTAAAAGGTGCCACAGGCAAAATGTTTCCCTCATCCACCCCTCCCAGCTTCAGCTGCAGTTATCTAGAAAAGCCAAACAAGAGGAAAATTTATTTCCTTAGTTCCATTAGTACATTTGACCTATTCTTTCATGTTCTTCTGTCGTTTGGGAATAGGAAGGCTTCTGTCATTTTTAGTCAAAGGACTGTTACTTTTTTTTTTTTTTTTTTTTTTTTTTTCTAGGCTTTGCCATGCAAAATTGCATTTATGCATTTTGGCCTGTATTTTCCTTATTTAGAAAATCTGTTTAATGGAAAATGTTGTTATAATCATGGCAATCTAATTTCAGTAATAATATTTATTTATATTTTTTCCTTTTCAAACAAATCAATAAAATTAAGCTTTTTCACAAAATCCATTATATTCTCTGGAAATTTAGTTTCATGCGTATTTGCTGGAAGGTTAACTAAGGCCTCTCTAAATGTCTGAGTGTCACCAGACCTTCCGAGAAATGTCACAGATCAAGGTCAGCATGACATATCTTACTCATGTCATGTATAACCAGAGTTCTCTGTGGTTTTGTAGGTGATTTCTGTGGTCTTAGGTTCATTTTACAGAGTCTCAATTTGCACAGTTTTTCTGATATTTAGGGACATGCTTCTCTTGGTAAGACAGATGTGGTGCCATCACATCTGAGATTAGCAGAGGGCATTTATGTAGGAGCACATGCAGGTAGGGGCTTATGTCTCCTGGAGAAAGATTTAATTACACAGAGAATGATATATGCATTAATGTAAAAATCCATGTTTTTCAGTGGTGGAGTAAACCACCATTTTTATAGGAAAAAAGACTTATGAAAAGGTCTTTCTCTTACTGGAGCATCTTTTCTCTGACAAGGCCAATGTGCGCATGTGGAGATTTCACCAGAATGTAAGCTACACTGTCTGGTGCTAATGAGAGGACATAGTGGAGGTCATAAAAGCTCCCTTTTCTACAGTGTAAATAATTTGCTGATCTGAACTGAGTCTTTGTGTACAGAATTCAATTTTTATATTGCTCTGAAGTAAATCCAGACAGTCAGGCTACATTCTGTATTTATTCTCTATTGATGCATTCTAAATTTCTGCATCTATTTTTCCTTCAAGGCATTTCTAGTTGGGCTGAGGATGACAGGGTGCTACCTTCACTTCCATTATTAATTATTTCTATTATGATTGTTCTTCTACTACTATAATATTATACTTTCAGAGCAAAAGAAAAGTGGTAACCCTACACATTGAATCTTAGAGACATGCAAAGTGAACAAACGCCTCAGAAATAGGTGTTTTCCAGACAATATTAGCCTTTTAAATCAGGCTATAGTTGCTGTTTTTTCCTTTCTCCTGTGAGGAGAGGCAGTCATTACCCTTTCCAATAAAAGACAGAGCTAAAGGGAAAGCTGGTGAGTTTACTTCACTATGATACACTCTGTATGAGTGTCTGTGTGTGTGTGTGTGTGTATGCGTGTGGATTTTGATGATGCGTTTTCATTTTTAAGAATGTGTCTGTACCATTCATCTGTGTATTCAAATAAAGTTGTTGGGAATATATGACACTTCAGCCTTAAACTGTCAAAAATGAGATTCCAAAGTATTCAACGCCACAAAATATCATAAAAAAGCTTTGTCACTATTTATCTCTGCTTGTCAACTTGTAATATTGATGTTTGATATGTCACGAAAAACCTGAAATTAATATAGCTACATAAAAAAGTGAAGCTACATCGCCACAAACACTGAAATACTTCTGATTCCTCCCTGGCTCACTCCGTACACACATACACACACACACACACTCACAGTGATCCTGTTATAAATCTGCTATTTGTCAGCATACAGATGTGATATCCAAATAATTACAGAGAAAATGGTAAAAGCTTTTATGTGTATATTCCAAATTCATAATTTCCATTGACATAGTTACAGTGATAAGGCTCAAATTTCTGCAATACAGATCTACATCCGATTTTCCCCCTCTTAGAATTTAATTATCTTTTAAATATTTTTAATTCTTTATATATTTATATGGTTTGTAACTCAGAAAAATTAAAGAACTTTGATTTCACCCCTTATTGATATGAATACGTATACAGAATACATATATAATACACAAAACAAGAGACTTCATTCATTTATTCAGTTTTAATGTTTATTTAAGGGAAATCCATTCACATTAAATCACAAGTTTTCACAATATTTGTAAAAGGAAACAGTATGCCTGGATTTTCATGATTATTAAAAGATTTCCCTAGAAGTAATGAAATTAAGTTAAAAAAAAATCCTTCAAACAGACTTGTTAATAGGAGTATCAATAAACAAACTCCCTGTGTTTAGATGTTGACCTGGTAACAAATTTTTAACATAATCCCAGTGTGAAACAACAGCAAAGTACGGGGTTAGTAACCTAAATAAAATATGTGTCACTTTTATGAATTAATGAAAAAAGAACACTTTAAAATCTACTTCTTTTAGCACCACAACTGGTTTCCAACCAGTTTTCAATATCACGTTACCTCCACTAGATGTTCTGCTGGTATTAGTGGAGCAAAGCCCATATGAATATCATAAATTCATATAATAATAGAATGGTGTGAGTTGGAAGGGACCTTAAAGGATCATCTAGTTCCACGTGCCCTGCCATGGACAGAGATACCTTTTGCTAGATGAGGTTGGTCAAAGCCCCATCCAACCTGATCTTGAACATTTCCAGGGAGAGGGCCTACACAGCTTCTGTGAGAAACTTGTTCCAGTGCCTCACCAACCTCACAGTAAAGGATTTCTTACTTACATCTAATCTAAATTGACCCTCTTTCAGTTTAAAACCATTACCCCTCATACTATCACTACACTCCCTGATAGTCCCTCACCATCTTTCTTGTAGGCTCATTCAAGTACTAGAAGGCCAATATAAGATGCCCCTGGAGCCTTCTCTTCTCTAGGCTGAACAAAAACAAATCTCTCAACCTGTCCTCATAAGGGAGGTGCTTAAACCTATTGATCATCTTTCTGGCCCTTCTCTGGACTCACTTGAGCAGGTCCATGTACTTCTTATGCTGTGTGTCCCAGAGCTAAATGCAGCACTGTAGATGGGATCTCATGACAGCAGAGCAGATGGAGAGTATCACATCCCTCGACCTGCTGGACACATTTCTCTTTACAGAATAAAAGAATCACAGATTCATCTAGATTGGAAAACACCTTGAAAATCATCTAGTCCAACCATTAGCCTAACACTGATCATTCCCAACTACAACATATACCTCAGCACTACGTCAACCTTATTCTTAAATGCCTCCAAGGAAGGGGATTCCACCACTGCCCCAGGCAGCCCATTACAACGTTTAACAACATGTTCTTTAAAGAAATATTTCCTCATATCCAGTATGAACCTTCCCTGGTGCAAGTTGAGGCCACTACCTCTTGTCCTATTGCTTGTTACTTCATGAAAGACACTCATCACCAGCTCTCTGCAACCTCCTTTCAGGTAGTTGTAGAGGACCATGATGTCTATCCTCAGCCTCATCCTCTCCAAACTAAACAAGCTCAATTTCTGCAGTGGTTCCTCGTACAACATGTGTTCCAGACCCTTCACCAGATTCGTTGCCTGTCCTTGGACATGCTCAAGTAATTCAATGTTCTTTCAATAGTGAGGGACCCAAAACTGAACACAGGAATTGAGGTGTAGCTTCACCAGTGCCAAGTATGGGGTAAGATCCCTTCCCTGTCACTGCTGGCCACGCCATTGTTGACACAAGCCAGGATGCCATTGGCCTTCTTGGCCACCTGACAACACTGCTGGCTTATATTCAGCTGGCTGTCAGTCAATACCCCTAGGTCACTCTCTGACTCTCCAGCCACTCCTCCCCAAGCCTGTAGTGCTGCTGGGGGTTGTTGTGGTCCAAGGGCAGCCCCTGGCATTTGGCCTTATTGAAATTCCTCCAGTTGGCCTCAGCCCATGGCTCCAGCCTGTCCAGGTCTCTCTGCAGAGCCTCCCTACCCTCGAGCAGATCAACACTCCCACCCAACTTGGGGTCATCTGCAAACTGACTGAGGGTGCACTAGATCCCCTCATCTAGATCATCAATAAAGATGTTAAACATGAGTGGCCCCAAAACTGAGCCCTGGGGGACACCACTTGTGACCGGCCGCCAGCCAGATTTAACTCCGTTCACTACAACTCTTTGGGCCCGGCCATCCAGACACTTTTTTACCCAGCGAAGCATGTGCCAATCCAAGGTACGAGTAGCCAGTTTTGCCAGGAGAATGCTGTGGGAAACGGTGTCAAAGGCCTTGCTAAACTCAAAGTAAACAATACCCCGTGATAGTTTTAAGCCCTGCTGGGACTGGAGACCACGTTGCCGTTGTCCCTCCCCCACCCTCAGACACAAGTAGGGCACAAACCCTGGGTTAAAATATGAAGAAATTTAATATAACAGTGTAATAAACAGTCTGAGTAACAACAATAGCGATAATAACAACAACAAACAGTAATAACAGTAAGCAAGAGAAAGATATACAGAGAAATACCGCAATGGTTACAAACAGCCCGCCATGTGCTCCCCGTAACCAAAGCCACAAAGGAAAAAGCTTCCCGTGCTGCCTCACTGGACCTGACATCAGCATGGTATGAATAACCCGGCTGGAAATCCCTTCCCCCTCCCTGCTGGGGAAAAGTAACCCTATCCTAGCTGAACCAGGACATACCCACAGACTTTCCCTCATTGAATAAGCAGGTTGCCCTGTCGTAGAAGGAGATTAGGTTCATCAAGCAGGACCTGCCTTTCATAAACCCATGCTGACTGGCCTGATCATCTGGTTGTCCCGCATATGTTGTGTGATTTTACTCAGGATGAGCTGCTCCATCAGCTTCCTGGGTACTGAAGTCAAGCTGACCAGTCTGTAATTTCCTGAATCATCCTTCCAACCCTTCTTATATGGATGTCACATTGGCCAATTTCCGATCTGTTGAGACCTCCCCTGTCATCCAGGACTGCTGGTAAATGATGGAAAGTTTGATGAGCACCCCAGCCAGCTCCTTCACCACACTAGTGTCTCATCTGATCCCATAGACTTGTGTATGTTGACCTGATGCAGCAGGTCACTGACTGTCTCTTCCTGGAATGCAGGGGCATTGTTCTCCCAGTCTCTGTCTTCTGTCTTCAAAGGTTGGATTCCTTTAATACAA
This sequence comes from Athene cunicularia, assembly GCF_003259725.1. Lineage (NCBI taxonomy): Eukaryota > Metazoa > Chordata > Aves > Strigiformes > Strigidae > Athene > Athene cunicularia. The sequence goes on from NW_020799101.1 coordinate 46,051,697, forward strand.
TTAGTCTTGCTATTAAAGGCTGAGGCAAAGACATCATTAAGCACCTCAGCCTTCTCCTCATCACTTGTTGCCATGTTTCCTCCTGCATCTAGCAAGGAATGGAGGCTCTCCCTGGACTTTCTTTTGCTACCGACATACTTACAGAAACATTTATTGCTATCCTTGATTGCTGAAGCTAGAAAAAATTTCTAGATGAGCTTTAGACCTCCTGATTTCTACCCTGCATAGTCTCACAGCATCTTTGTAATCATTGTGAGTGGCTATCCCCTTCCTCCAAAGGCTGTAAAGTCCTTTTCTCCCTGAGTTCCAACCAAAGCTCCCTGTTTAGACAGGGTGGTCTTATCTGGCACCTGTTTCTCTTTCAGCATCTGGGGACAGCCTGCTCCTGTGCCATTAAGGCTTCCTTCTTGAAGAATGTCCAGCCTTCCTGGACCTCTATATCCTTGAGGATCATCTCCCAAGGGATTCTGTCAAGGAGGTGCCTAAACAAGGCAAAGTCAACCCTTTTGACATCCAGGATGGCAGTTCCACTGCGCCTCTCCTGGCCTCTCTAAGAATAGACAACTCTTGTTTCATGATTGCTGTGCCTTAGGCGTCCTCCAGCCGCCACATCCTCCACCAGTCCTTCTCTGTTCACTAAGAGGAGATCCAGCAGGGAACCTTCTCCGGTCGGTTCTCTCACCAGCTGCATCAGGAAGTTATCTCCCACATATTCCAGGAATCTCTCGTACTGATCCTGCTCTGCTGTGTATTATTTCCAACAGAAACTTCTGGGAAGTTAAATTCTCTCACAAGAACAAGGGCAAGCAATTGTGAAATGTCCCCTAAGGGCCTCTAGAATATTTCATTCACCTCTCTATCCTGGTTGGGTGGTGTATAGTAGACTCCTACTACAACATCTGCCCTGTTGGCCTTCCCCCTGATTCTAACTCAAAGACACTTCATGCTGTCTTCACTATGCTTGTGCACAAAGCAATCATAACAGTCCCTAACATACAGCATCACCCTACTTTGTCTATCTCTTCTAAAGAGCTTGTAGCCATCAGTTGGCGCACTCCAGTCATTGGAGACATTCCACCATGTTTCTGTAATAGCCACTACATCATAATTTTCCTGTTTCATCATGGCTTCAAGCTCCTCCTGTTTGTTATCCATGCTGTGTGCATTGGTATAAATGAACTTCAGATGGGCCGATGTCCCCAGCATATTTTGCATTTACAGGTCCTAAGTCTGGCCTGACTTTTCACAGGTTGCCACAGTTACTGATCCATCAATATCCCTTGCATCTTTGTTGTGCTGCATGTCTCCATCCCTTGTGTCCACTGAGAAGGCAGGGTGAGGATCATTGCTGGCACAACAGTCCACAAACTCTAGTAATCTACACTTGGGCTTATGTCTGGGAGTGCCAGTTTTGCCTCCTTTCCCTTTCAAATCTAATTTAAAGCTCTCTCAATGAGACCAGTTAACTCCTGCCCTGTTCCCCTTATGGGACAGGTATATCCCATCTGATGCCAAAAGGTCTGGCATCTGTTACTGAAAAATCCAAAGCCCTGCAGGTAACACCAGTCTTGGAGCCACAAGTTCATCTATTGACTTCTCCTGTAATCTTCCTCCTCCATCCCTGCAAATGAAGGGATGGAGGAGAACACAATTTGTGCCTCTGACCTCTTAACCATTTTCCCCAAGACGCTGAAGTCTGTCTTCACTGATTTAGGACTTTTCCTGGTAATATCGTTGCTACGTACCTGAAAAAACCAAGAGAGTGTAGTAGTCCTTGGGTCTCACTAGAGTGGGGAGTTTTGCTTTGAGATCCCTTACCCATGCCCCAGGGAGGCAGCAGACTTCCCTATGAAGTGGGTCCGGTCTGCCTATTGGGCCTTTGACACCCCTCAGAATGGAGACACCCACTGCAATGACCCTTTGGGGGTTCTTTTTAGAATTTATTTTAATTCCTGGTCTGGAGTGACCCGGCCTTGGTGGACATTGGTCTTCCTCATTGTTTGTTTCATTTTCTTCATCCTTCTCTGCTTCATTCACAAGTTCTAGGGCCCCATATATATTGTGAAGGGACATCATGGAAGGTGACTGAGGTCAGGAGGAGGTTTATGTGCCTCTCTGAGCAGGGACCTGTTTCCAGTCTCCCCCATCTCTTTGGTCCTCTCTTTCTGCCTGGTAGCAAGCAGGTGAGGGATCACCTGTCTCGTTCGGAGCCTCCGTTTTCTCCTTTTGCTTCAGGGGTGCCAAGGTGCTACTCCACCAGTCAATTTCCTTTTTGCATTTGCTAATACTCCTTAATCTTTCAACGTATTCTTTGAGTCCCTCCACCATGTGAGCAGGTCACCCAGCTGATCACAGCACACACGGGTCTTGTCCCTGCTGCCCTCCGGCAGGACCGACAGGCCCAGGCACTCCCTGCACCCGGGATCTGGGCCGCTGCATGTTTGTGTGGCAGCTCTGTCTGGTCACCACGTTCTTTCTGGTGCTGGTTTTGACCTTATTGGAGACCATAGTTCAGTCTACTCATGGAGGACATTAAGATGACAACTATCTCAGGTAAGCTCTAGACCCAGGAGAGGGACTGTGCCTTGTCCGCTCACCCTGTCTGTGGGAACTGCCATGCCACACACTTCTGACATGCCAGGCCCTGTCTTCCGGTCCTGTTTGCCGCAATCCTGGTCACTCAGTCTCTCTGGGTTCTGCTCTTGTACATGAGGGGTGTTGGGCATCTCACTCCAGGCTCTGCCCACCCTGAGTCCCCATTGCCCTCGTTCACAACTCATTCTTTCTGCTCAGGGGGAAGGCGGGTCAAGGCACTGCCTCTTCCCTAGGCTTCTGCCTTTTTGGCTTGTGGTTTTGCTATGAGTTCTTTTACACTTTCAGAAGGGTCCTCTGCCACTATCCTATTCAGAGCTTGTCTCCTCAGCAATTTGATACAGCCAAGAATATGGTTGGCTTTGCAGGCTGCAGGCACACATTACTGGCTCATATTAATTTTTCCATCCACCAGTACACCCAAGTCCTTCTCCACAGGACTGCTCTCAACCCACTCATTGCACAATCTGTATTTGTGTGGGTTTGCCTTCACCCATTTGCAGCATCTTTTATTTGGACTTGAACTTTATGAGGTTTGCACAGGCTCACTTCTCAAGACTGTCAAGGTGCGTCTGAATGTTATCCCTTCGCTCGACCACATCACACATCTTGGTATCATTGGCAAGCTCACTGAGAGTATACTCAAGTCCACTGGCCAAGTCATCAACGAAGATGATAAAAAAATTCTGTCCCATAATCTGTACTTTGTCCAACCAGCAGTCCAAACTTTAAGTTTTATATAGAATTGACTTTCAGAACAAACTTGCCTGGGTGTAATAGGAACCAGAATTTATTATCTTTTTTTTTATTATCACATGAGATTGCTTGGGTTTTTTTTCACTACATGAGCACATTTTATTTCATTTCCACTTCTGCTTTTAATTTTTTATCCTGACTCATTTTCTGTTTCATGCTTTGAATATGCTTATTCCACACAGTGTCCCTCTTTGTTTGTAAGATTATTTTTCTATGGCAAGCACTTGCTTACATTGAAAATAGCAATACTATTTCTGTGTGCCTAATAAACAAAAATGTAACAGAAAGAATATTCAGTACCCAGATGTCTCTCTGTAATGTATTACATGAAATTAATTGACTATTGTAATTATATTTAGATATATGATATAAATTAAATATGCACACACATGCAGAGAAATGACAGTTGCTAGTTATGAGCACAGAAAAGAAGAATATACTGCTGGAGGAATAAACAGTTTCTAAATGTCTAGCCTATTGTTTGAAAGCAAAAATGAAACAACATATCTGAGAGACCTCTCTCTACTGGAGTACATTAGAAAATGTCATGAAGGCACTTACTGTTTGTTTCATTAGCCTGTGGATTTTTAAAAATCTTACAGAGTCCTTAGTCATTCAGTGAAGAAACACTGCTTAGATATTTTTGCCATGATGTCTGTGTGAGGATATGGGTTTCAACACATTTCAATATAGAGAATACTACATGTTGAAATCATTACTCCTCCTGTCATCTCAAAATGTTATCAAAGGAAAGTAACTGACTGTTACTGAAGAAGGCATTGCATTGGCCATCCTCCATCTTGAGTCACCCCTCCTCACTACATGTCTCTAAGGTGACCAGTCTCCCATGGATCTTAGGTGCTGATTATGACAGCTGTTTTGTGCTGTTGCTATGGTCACAGATATCCTGCTGCAGAAGTCAGATTTTGCTTTTCCTAGCATTTTCTACATGTTTCATGCTTTAGTTTTCAAGGCAAAACAAATTTTCTGAAATGATCTTGTATTTAGTTTGTGAAAAAAATATGAGGGACAATTGCAGATAAAAAGTGTATTTTTTAATTACCTTTTAACATATGTATGAACAGAATTCATGTGTTAACAGTCTTTTACACATTAGGACTTCAACATGGGCTAACAAATACCTCAAAAAGCATGATCAACCAACTGAAGTCCCTGTTTTAGAAGAGCAAGAGTGCTAAATGTCATGAGAAGAAGGGACCTGAAGGTTCAGTATGTTCTATTCCTTGCCATGAATGAAGGAAATAGAAATACTATTCACAATATTTCTTAACCTCCATCTTAAAATCAGCTATATTTCTGTTAGATACTATCTCAGTTATGTATGGAGGCAAGTTTCTTTGAAATTTAAATCCTCTGATAACAAGCATTTTTTTTTCTTAATATCTATCCCATGCATCCATTCTTGCAGCAGTTCACAGATTCATTTATGCAAAATATTTATAGACTTGTGGAGAGTCATTTCTAGGCAGAACTCAGATCACGCCTTTATATGGAGTGAAAATCAAATTCTTCTTGTTTCTTCTCACAAAATGGATTTTTATCTCCCTCTAAAGTCCTAGTTGCCCTTCTCTGCATCTAAAACACATTAAATTAATCCTTATTCATTGTGGGTCAGCAGAGATATACTTTCTATATCACATAAGGTATCAAAAGTTTTTTTATAAGGAAATGAATAACCCCCTCATCTCTCTGAGAAACAGATAACCCACCATCTGATGGTAAAATGTTACACCTTTTCGTCCATCTCTGTTTGAATAAAGCTGGGAGGAACAAAGAACCGATTCAACAAAAATGAAACCAATGCTGCTAGAAACTGAATATTTAGTGGTGGCCTTACACAAAGAAACTATCAGTGTTGCTTAATAGAAATCAGACTATAAGATGGGCTATCCTAAGACAACATGATTAAAACTAGAGAGGTCATAATGAAATGTTCAATATGTCACAGATTTCATAGATAACTTTTCAAGGGTCCACCAGAGAATGAAGTAGATTGCACAGTAGAATTCAGTCCTGTGATAATTTAAATAGAAAGAACAAACAGAAAAAAAAAAAAAAAAAAAAAAAAAATGGATCACATATTTTGAAAAAAATGTAGATAATATCCTTTTTAGACCATCTTTTAAAATATTAATTGAATTATGTGTTTCTTCATATTGTAGCAGTTGCTATTTTATCTGAAAAATCAACTGTTGTCATTGTAAAGTCTTTTTTGACTACTGAGGACGTGATAACATCACCGTGGAGTAGTGTAAAAGTGACATCTCAAATTTATAGTCTGCGACTAGGACACATACATGGAAATTTTGAATCTCATCTACTGGATTTATTTGAAGGGATAGTTTGAAAAGACCTCATATATAATGTGATATATCTTAATACTTTCCATTTTAAAAACCTTGTGTTAAAATGGTCCCAGGACCAAATTTAAATGTGATTTGAGAAAGCAGCCCCATAAAATGGCTAATGGAATAGCAAAGGAATTTTTTTTTTTAGAAATTCCACCATAAAATTTGCTGACATAGCAACAGTTAGAAAATACAAGGAACTATATATTTTTAAATGAAACAATTATTAATTTCTTTCAGTTTCGTTAAAAAATCTTCCCAGTTCTATTAATGTTAAAATCAATAGATTCACTAACTGCAGCATAAGGACAAGTAATACGAACTGCAATGTGCTATTAGCAAATACACAGAACTGTATTTGACCTTAAATAATTAGTGAAGGAAACCACATAATAAAGTTGTTCATAATGAAGATTGCAGAGTGTCTGATTAAGTGATTACTTTAATTTTCCTGAGATAAAAATTATACTGATTTAAAGCTTAGCACAAATCTTTGAAGAAATTTGTTGGGTAAATCTACTTCCATGTAAGAAGTTTTAACTAGGAAAAATGGAACAGACAGTTTCATATACAATCATTTTTCCATTATCACAATTTTTCTAATACTAGATTCCCTGTGTCATTTGTCATGTGGAAAACCCAGAAATAGCAATAAAATTATTGGGG
>NW_020799101.1:46058129-46129039 GCF_003259725.1 Athene cunicularia
GGGGGGGGGGGGGGGGGGGGGGGGGGGGGGGGGGGAAGAAGTAATAATATAAAAGATTTGTGTAAATATAGCAGACTAGATATTTGTCTTGTGTTTCTGAACATCTTGAAGCTGTTTGAACTTAGTGCACACATATCCAGTTCTGACTATTTATCAAGAAGCTTCTCATAATATGGCTTTTGAGGTGAATTGAGGCAGTGCCACATACTCAGAATGTTTTTCTGCCCAGGAGTTCGGATTTAGACTTGGTAGACCTGTGGTTGTTGGTGCATTAATGGGGCAGGGAAAAGGTGCCATCTCCCAGCATGGTCTTATCCAGAAACAAAGGTAAGAGAGAGGTTTCAAGGAGAGAAATATTCTGATGAAAGGCATGGTTTACAGAGAAGGGAAAAAAAAACCACCTCAAAAAATGTTATATTTTACCGTGCATATCAATGAAAGAAAGGACCACAACTGGGTTTTTTTTTTTTTTTTTTTTTTTTTTACAGGCTGAATATTGCTGTATTTAATTTACATGTAATTTAAGTAACAGTTTATTGCCAATGAATGTAAAGATAGTAAGCTTCCAGTTTAGAAAACTGCACCAAGTAGAAAACTATATATATGCTTTTCTCAGTAAACAACATACAGGGCTTATAAGAAACTATTTAATCTATCAGAATGATCTTTAGAACACAGCTGCTATAATAATAATAATAATAATAATAATAATAAAATCTTTTAAACTATCAAAGGTTGTTAAATACTAAACTGATCATGTTTTAGACCTTGGCTAGACCAATTTTCAAAAAATACAGATATATCAGATTCATACTATGGGTCACGGTATTTGGAAAAAGTCGTTTGGAAAACAGAGTTATCTAAATAAAACATTAGGAAGTCATAATATTTGGAATGAATAATGTCTCAGAACTGAGAGTAGAGGAAAGATTCTAACACTGCTGACTGAAGCTTTCTGCCATGGGATGATATGATGAGTTCCTATGGGAAAGTTATTTATATTTATATTTATATATATATATATATATATATATAAAATAGATAAAACTCACATATATGTACATATATCATTATATACACATTTTGTTCCTTTCCATGTGTAGGGGGTGTGGAGAAAGACAGAGAGACAAAAGATTTGTTCCTTCCCCATGATCTAATATGAAAATGCTCAGAATAATTCTGTTTAGGAAAGTCTTATTTAGGGATGTAAACAAACTTTCCACAAAATTATTTTTCTCTTGCATACTGACATTTTTTAACAAGCTTGACTTTTGGAAATGTACTGTTGAATGTTGGGGAAATTCAGCAAGTCTTTTCCTTGAAGATAAGAGGTATCCCACAGTCATGTGAAAGAAAAGATAAGCAGCATAGGAACCCCCCTGAAATTAACTCTTGTCAATCCAAATCTCCTAATAAATACTGATAAACTCTGTTTTGAGTGGCAGTCCAACCATTGACAAAACATCAAAAGTACCAGTGGAGAGGTGGGAACTGGAGGTTGTGGTCAGAATTGGGCTAATTAATGTTACTTCTACTAATTTTTTCACTTCTTGTGCTTCACATACACTGACAAAATGCAGTTGCAGAAGTAAGTGCCCCAGGTTTAAGGTGTAAGACTGCTTTCAGAGGACCTCCTCTAACGCTCTTTGCTACAGTCCCTACTGTAGTCTAGCTATGCACTTAGAAAGGCAGGTTATAGAGCAGCCAAAGGTAAAAAAGTTGTATTAAAGATGCTTTGAGACAATTTAAAATCTGTGGATTATGTGTCGTGTCTTTTGACTGTTCATAATAGTCCAACTTGAACTATGTTTGAGCATATTTAATAGGTACTTTCTTGAATTCTTACCCACTCAGATGAGTAATCTTTTCACTACAGCAAGTTTATTAGCATAAGATCTCATAGTTTGAATTATATGATTGAGACACAGACACTTTGCTTTCGTCCTATCCCACACTTCTATAATTTATGTTCTTTGATCCATAATTTTATCTGGATCAATGCACTTCATGATGTTGCAAACCTACAGTCATAAAAAAGTCAAATCCTCTCCAGTAAGAATAAGTTCACCCTTACATTTCTTCACAGTGTCTGTCTTTGATGCTTGATTTTATTTTATTCACTCTGTAATGTTTCCTTCAAATTAGAATTAGACAACTTGGGTGTACAGTTCTCAAGACTTAATACTTATATAGTCCCACTTCCTCTGATTATACCATCCTCTTTTACTTGTCCATCCAATTTTCTCCTTCAGTGCAACTTCGGTGGGCAAGCAGTATTTTTCTTCTACTTTCTATTGCTGCTACCTGTAAGTACAAACTGCTCTATTTTGGTTTTGTTTGTTTGTTAATATCTTGGTAAGTAACTTCATATTGCTGCACTTATTTTAATTTTTGCTAATTGATTGTCATGTTTATTTTTCTTCTTTGAAATGTATTTTTGTTAGTTTTGTTTATTTTTATTCTTTAAAGTGTGTGGAAAAACAGTATTTGTTGACATAAAGACTACCTATTAATAAATAAATGGAAACAGAGCACAAACAAGTGAGAACTTAAATATTGTTATTAAGACATGTCTGAAAAAAATCTTGGCAAAAAAAATGAAGTGCTGTGTGCTATAAAATAGAACTATGAACTGCTTCTACTTCAGGCCTGTCTTTTTATATTTGAAGAGCACAAGAGTCAGTACAGAATTCGATGTGACAGTTCCACCTCTGCTGGATGGAATAACAACATATCTGTATTTTGCAATATGAAGAGCTTAGAAACATTTCTGCAAATGTGTTTAGACAGAAAGTTGCAGACCATTTTTAAATTTAGACTTTCCAAAACTATACACTTCAATCAAGCTTTGCAATAACTATTTTCTTTTCTTAGACTTTCATTGACAGAGAACTTAATAGTAAAGAACATTGCTTGTGTCACTGGAGGTTTTATTTTAAAATCTGATTGCCAAACTATTTTACTGAAAGAAATGTTCATAAATGATTCTCTGTATGACCATGCTGTTCTACAAAGTTTTTTATTATTATTTCCATTTCAATGGAATGGGCAAATTCTGTAAACTTGCTTTTAAGACTATAATCTAAGGTACTTCAATGAATAATATACAAATAAAGTAAACAATGAAAGAAAGAAAATTTAACATTTATCTTTGTGTTTTTCCTTCCATTTCAATTTAACTAAACTTGTATTTTCTCCAATTAGCATTTATGTCTTTGTCCCAGGCCCATAAGAGCAGTAAAGAAGCTGACTAATTCCATTGCCTCCCATAAGAAGCCTTAATAATATTAGGAGAACGTACAGGAAACTTCACTGCAATTTACTTTGTATTCTGCTTTCAAATATTTGGTAATGGGTTTTTGGGAAAGAGAAGGTCTAGGTTTGTGTACAGTTCCACCAGCTACCTTAACTAGCTGTTTGGATATCCTGCTAGGTCTTGACAAATACCAGCTATGTGCGTGCAAAAAGAAATATTTGTCTCATTCAGCACTATGTCTTTAGAAACCATAAAAACTTAAGTAAACAATCATTGTGTATGTTATCTCCACCCCCATTGACTGGCAGCAACAAGGACTGAGTTTTATTTCTACTTATCTTTATTAAATAATGTTGGAAAACTCACTGGGAAATTGGGAAAATTACATGAAACTGACTGCTAAATGAACAATTAGTCTCCACTGACAGGTGATGAATCAAACATCCTTAACAAAACAGCATGTTAGGGGAGAGAGGAATGAAAATAAGAGCAAGACAAACAGCATAACATGACACAAGCAGCTACTCTCTTGCTTCAAGCACCCTGAGCTAATACCTTTGAGAGACAACTGACAAGCCTGCATTCTACTGCTTATAGCTTTTAATTCATGGTAAAGTCTTGTGTTATCTACCCAGCAAGGTTTCACATATTAGTCATTTCCTATATGAACTCTTCTTTTCCATGGGCCTTTCTGCTTCTTCAAGGGCTTTTGCTCTTCAGGACTACCACAACTCATAGGCCCATCTTCAGCTCTTAAACAGAAAACACCACCTTCATCTCCTATTATCTGGGAACATTTGCATGTTCAAGCTTTGAGCTGCTGCATTGGAAATTTACTCATCCCAGGCATATTTTTGCCCAGAATTGCACTTAGTGCAAACATATCCATAAAATATGACTAAAAGTAAGTATGATGAAAACAATAAATGCAGAATTAACATGTTTCAGTTACTGCTTTGATGCAGTTTCCCTTGTGTACACCTAGACACATAGATCTTTCTTACACCTTGGGCTTCTAACCTCAATAGTTTTTCTAGGAATCAGTACACTTTGCTTTAGACTTCATCCACCTTTTTACAATTTGAAACTGAGACACTGCAAAATTATATTTTCAGCCCAAAGTTGCTAGAATTTGTGACAGAGAAAACAATAAATCCTCATGTCTGAGTGTGGTGTCTTAGACAAAAACTCTGACTATCCAGAAATTTCAGCAATATTGTTCCAAAAATAAACTAGCATGACTTAACTGAGACAGATGAAACAAAAATTGGCATTTCTACAGAATGGGTTTTCAAAGAATTTTGAGACTGAGGATATATTTAAAAATAAATATGATGACTGACACCTTTTTCTTTTTAATCAGAGGTGGAAAACTTGTGAAAGTGAAGAACAATTTAGATGTTAGATGAACACAGAGCAATAAATTATATTTTTATAATGTAAGGCGACTACTAAAACTCTAAAGTTACTGTATTAGACAATAAAACTCTGTAAATTGTCTTTAAAAGGGGACTTGGGATAGGACTAACTCCCACCCTTGGCACTCACATATGACATTCAATCATACACCTTTTTGATAAACATTTTCCACTGGATTTTTGAAAGACAAATATTTGAATTTAGTCACTGTTTATGCCCCATTTGTACTGATTTTACTTTGAAGAACAGGTCAAAACCAAAGAAAATAAATTAAGCAGATGTATTAACTGTTCATCTTTCATCTGTAATCTATATAATGGAGGCTTCATAATTTAGAATTTATTTCTGGGCCAATAGGTAAAAGAAAGCTGGTATTCTGGAGGGAGACTGTCTCAGTTCCAACTAAAATGAACAATCCATTCTTATTAAAAACAAAAACAAAAAACCTGGATTTTTTTTTTTTTTTTTAAATTAAAGAACTGATGTTTGAGTTAAGCTTCCTGTGGGAATATCTCACTTCCACACTTGCTATTTATGGGGATTTTAAAGCTCAATTTACTTACCTATTCATTAAGGGAAAATAATTGTTATCCCATTCCTTTCATTATATGATTCAAATACTATCTCTACAGTACAGAAATGCTTCTTCAAGTTCAGTGTCAGAATATAGGGTTTATTCCATCCATTTGAACATGCGTTTAAGGGACAATTAATTTTTTTTTCAGTGAAAAAGCATTTTTCTAAGTTTGGTTTTTCTTCAGTTTTAAACCAAATAATTATATGGAAAATAGAAATCTGAAGGGAAGAAAATGAGTACAAGGAACAGTTGTTTTTCTATGATTTATCTATGATTTGCTACTTAGTTCAGGCTTCCTTTCTATATATTGATTTTTATTTTTTTTTTCCTGAAAGGCAATTACAATTCTTTGTATTACAACTGAGTATAGGTATGTGGAGTAATGGACTTCTATATTGGTCATGGTTCAAAGCAAAAGGCTCTTACAACTGATTTGCAGATGCTGTCCTAAAGAGAGCATGTTGTTATGTCTTCCTAGTGAATGAGATAAACTGTTTTGCTTAGGACAAGCTGTAAATTCCAATCAGCTGCAAATCAGATTTCTCTGGTAATTCCTGGAGAAATTGTGATCCAGGACAAGGAGACAAGAAACACAATGAGTTCAAAGCTGGTATGACTCTTTTAGGGCAGCTGGATATCACTTAGCTCTGAGGACAACTCCAGGATAAAAGGCGTGCAAATGTATTCCAGAGGTATTATTTTGGGATGTATTCTCTGATTCTCTGTGGCCTACAGGAGAGTGTATCACTGCATCAGTTTCACTGTTCCTGCTAGAAGCTGTCATTGAATGGGTAAAAGTATGATATATCAGAGGATATTTAGAGATGAGAGAAGATGGGGGGTGGGAGTTAGTATTGATTTGCAGAGGTCCATAAGAACACAGGTCAATTCACAGCAGCATTTACTCACTTTATCCTCTGTAGTTGGGTGAAATGAAACTGATGTGGTTTGGGTTTTATCAGATGGTCTGCTTTTATGATTGGGACTTGCCAGTTGTGTATAATTCACATTTCTTTACAGTTCTATTTAGAAACTTTATTTATTCTTTCTTAATTTGAAAGTCTCTTGATAGTCACAAACCATGTATTTATGCTATAGCTTACTGCTGAAAGTGCCTGTATGTCCTTGTTTTCAATACGCACTTCAATTACTTTTACTAGTAAGCACAGATATGGAGAATGAGTACAGAGAGATTTTACTTCAACACCTTTATGTCTGCCTACATATTGAACTGCCTTTGGATTTTAATGAAGCAGCATAAAATGCATTCACTGAACATCAATTTCAGCTGCACCTGATAGAAAATCCCTTGTATGATACACATCACTGTAGGAAAACAGAGATGAAAAATAAACACTCGTTATTTATCTCCTATCTAGTCCTGCACTGGAGACATTAATATAGATTGGGAAGGTGTTAAGTACTCTTCCCTCAAACAGAGAGGTGTGCTGTGATAGATATCTGTGCCTTTTATTTGGACGTACTGAAGGATATCTGTCAGATGAGTCCTGAGACATAAAGGGTTTTTCTGTAAATAGGTCTGCTCAGTGTGATTGAGCATCCATGACCTTCCCTGATTAAAAGAATGTTAAATAATGTTCCAGTTTCTGTCTTTGTCAAGTGGTGAGAAATTAATAGTTCAAAAGTTCCTTGCTTGCCATTTACACTCCCACAGAAATTTATTTCTACATTTGATTGGAGAAAGACACAGTATCTTATCTGTCCCTAAGAAAGTTAATTGACAAAGGATTTTTATGATACAAATAAGGAAAAATAACACTGAAACATTGGGAGGGCAAAAATTCTTGTGCTATAATAAAATTAAATGGAATCTGTATCACCTTCTGCCCAGTCTCACTATTGACAAATATGTTGCATTAGCTTAAACAACCACAGGTGTCATCTCTATCTGCTTACTGTTCTTCAGGAAAAATATCTTGCTAAGTGTTTGCTATCTCCTTCAGAAAGTCAGGGAAGAGAAAAAAAAAAAAAACCCACAACAAAAAAGCACCAGAAAAAAAACCTTTTAAACTGATGTAGTTGTCACCAAAATGGGATAAAAAAATTTATCGACATCAATTTGATGTAGATAAGCAGACAATCCTTTATTAACAGCCATGTGTGTAGATGAATCGTCTCACCAACAACACACACCTAGTCCATGTAAAATGCTGATTATATTGGATACAATAATGTATATCAATCAAGTTCTCATACATAAACATGATAATTCCCGTAACTCATTTTCATATTCCCACCTCTTTCCAGTCATGTGCACTTGAATCCTGAAATGAGTTGGGGAGCTGCTTTTGAGATGACCACAGACTTTTCTTCTGCTGTTTTCTTTGGGAGGTATATTAGCTGTTCTGTTTCTATCTGCCTTCTAATTCTTCACTTTCAGGTCTAACATTTCCTCACTCATATTTTGTCTTTCAATTGTTACCTCAAACCAAAATTTCACCAGCATCAATTTCCAGGTTAAAATCTAAATCTAAAACAAGTTTTAATTAATATATAAAGTTAGACATATTTTGAAGTTATTTTGAATTTCCCAGATCCCTACTGAAAATCATTCAGGAAGGGGGCACATTCTTCACTCTAGTATAGTGTATCCATGCATCTGATTCTGCAGTTTTGATATCTGTAAAGGTAGTCAGCAATATCTGAAAGGGTCCTTTCTAGCATTCCTGTAAGGGTTCAGAAGTCCACATCTTCACACAGACGTAGTCTCCAGGCTGAATATCATGTATTGGATTTTCCAGGGATAGAGGTCCGTTCCACAGTACTGTATTTTGGATTCCAGTCAAGTTTTTTCTTAAGGAGAGTAAATAATGATATAATTCTATATAATGATATAATTTTATATATAAAATTTTAATTAAATAATTATTATAATTATATAATTAAATATTATATGGGAAGCTCTTCAGCTTCCCATTCTCTGGGTCAGCACACCTAGTTTAAGATGTGGTCTTTCATAAGCAAAAACTGGAAATGTTTGGTTAAATCTGGAAGTCCCAGGGCAGATGCAGACATTAGAGCTCATTTGAAAACTTTAAAGGCTTGTCGCTGATGTGGGCCCTGGACAAAGGGAAAGTTCTTTTGAGCTTCATACACTATCTTAGCTATTAGACCACAGTTCATTACCCAAAGGTGACACCACCCTGTCATTCCCAAAATAGCTCTTAGTTCATGAACATTTTTCAGCTCCAGGATGCCACAAATGGCTTCCTTACAGTCTGTTCCTAATTGTCATGGTCCTTTTGAAATCATAAAGCCCATATATATATATAGTTTTCTATTTGGGCTTTATTTCTGGATACTTTGTACTCGTTTAGTACAAGAAAATTTAAAAGTTCTGTTGTTACCTTTATGCAGGTAGATCTTCCTTCTGTAGCAATCAGTACATCATCCACATATTGCAAAAGTAAGTGTCCACACTTCGGCTGTGAATCATCCCGCTTCCATACTTGAAGTTCCTTTGCCAGATGATTTCCAAAAATGGTCAGGCTATTTTTTTTTTTTTAAATCCTTGGGGTAGTCTTGTCCATGTCAATTGTCTTTTTTTTTTTTTTTTTCTCCCCTGTTTTTGGATTTTCCTACTCAAAGGCAAACAATTTTCTTTTTCCCTTCTCCAGGGGTACGTGAAAGAAAGCATTATTTGAATCAAGCACTGTAAACCAGTGATGGATCTCTTTTAATGCTGTCAACAATATATATAGATTTGTCACTACAGATTAAATGTCCTTAACTACCTGATTCACTGCTCTTAAATCTTGTACTAACCTGTATTCACCCGAAGGTTTCTTAAATGGTAAAACTGGAGTATTATACTTAGATTCACATTCCTCAAAAATTTTATACTCCAGAAATTTGTCAATCATTTCTTAATCCTCTGTCTAACTTCTGGTTTAGTTGGGTATTGTTTAATCTTTACTGGTCTTGCACTCTCCTTCAATTGTATTTTCACACACAGTGCTAATCTTGATTTGTCAGTTTCATCTGTTTCCATACTATAGGGATTACTGTTAGATTTACTTGCTGTGGCATTTTTTTTTCTTTTATTCTTTCTTGTATCATTAGGATTTATCCTGTCTTTGACTCAGGTATTTTTAGGAAGACTTCCCCGTCCTCAAAAACAATTTGTGTATTTAATTTGGACAACAAATCCCTTCTTAAAAAGGGTATTGGACATTCTGGTACATACAAGAATTTATGTGTAATTATTTTGTTCTCAAATTTTAAATACAGGGGTTGTAGGAATGGCCTGTTTCTCTTCTTTCCCTGTTGCATCCTTTATGCTTGCTGTTTTCATTCTGAATTTCCTTTTACAGGTATTCAATACTGAAAATGTTCCTGTATCTACTAAAAAATTTAACCTCTTTTTCTCCCAGGTTAATTACAACAAGAGGTTCACCTGGGTTCCCCTCCAGTCCCCTTCATTCATCTAGGATCATTACTCCTTCTGCCTCTTGCTGACCAGTCCCCATCTTTTGACATTCTTTTTTCTAATGACCTTTTTTTTTTTTTTTTTTTTAATAATAAGCACACTGATTTATTCCTAGGCATGCACTAAAATCTCAGTTCCCAGAATTCACAAATCCTCCTCCACAGTTCCATTGGTAGGCCACTTTTTCTGATCTTTCAAAACATATAAAGGCCACCAATAATTACAGTACTATATAATCTCATTTGTATATAAGTCATCATGTATTTCTTCCCAATCTGTTAACAGACATCCTAATGGGGAAATATTCAGTACCTTTTCATCAAAAGACAAATTACCAACACTCTTACTCTCAAATAAATGTGTTAGTTTAGATGTAATTTCAAAATACTTTAAAATTCACACACATGCAATCACTCAATCTTTCACTTTGTTCTTCGGCTGCACCCCTCACAGGATAACAGAACTGTGGGTCTGAATTCCACACTCCCTTCGTACTTATTTGTACATCTCAAATGCATAGAAACACCACCAATTTTTGTTACATATTTTTAATCTGATTTTTCTTTTTAATACCAAAATACCAATAAATACTTATAGCATATAGGTTTTACCAATACCCAAATTTGTTCAACCCTGCAATAGCCTTTGCTTATGTCTTACAGGCAGACACCTAGGCTCCCCATCCAAACAGGTAACCTTTGTCCAGCCCTGTGCAGCTTTTGCTGTGTCTGAGATGCAGACTTCCCAAACCAAATCAAATAAGTGCTTTACCAATTCCAGGGGGCTTTGCAAAGAGCCTTGTGGATCAGGGATTGATGGGTATCCCTGAGAACTCCTCAGTGCCACCTGGAACTGATCTAGTCCCTGACTCCTCCAGTGTCTTTCACTGAGGTCCCATCTGGGTCACCAGAAACTGTCACCAAAACAGGATAAAAGAATTTAGTGATACCATTATGATGTAGTTAAGCAGACAATCCTTTATTAATGGCCAGGTGTGTAGGTGAGTCGTCTCACCTACAATACACACCTAGCCCATGTAACATGCTGATTATATTGGATACAATAATGTATATCAATCAAGTTCTCATACATAAACATGATAATTCCTGTAACTCATTTGCATATTCCCACCTCTTTCCAGTCATGTGCACTTGAATCCTGAAATGAGTTGGGGAGCTGCTTTTGAGATGACCACAGACTTAATGACTCAAAAGAGAGATCCCCCAGTGTCCTTGACTCAAGGACTTTGGCTCACACAGAAATTTTTACATGCTTTGAGGCCCTTTCACAATACAACTTTTAAAACACTTAGTCTCCAGGACTATAAATCATCCTTACTAAACAGTCTAGCAATGGTATCTGGTGGGAAAATGTAGAATTATTTGTTTGTCATTGTCTGTGGGGAATGCAGCTAGTGATATTTTTCCTCATCACTTCCAACCCCCTCAAGCAAATGTGTGTGTTTCATGCCCTCCCCTTCCCTGCCCCTCTGGTTTCTGAACATTATGCAGCTGTAAAGAATATAGTGGTGATTCATGTTAAAAATATAATGACTTGAATATGAGAATCATAGGTGCTACTGGCATTTTACTATGCATAAAAGTTGAAAGAGATTTATCGTAGTTTTATTGTTAAAATGGCTTGGAGGTTTTTCTTCCTTAAGTTAACACAGACTTATATGGTCTGTTATTGCAAATGTGGAAAAGTACTGGAAAAACCCCTGTCAGAAGCTTCTAGCAACACTGGATTGCACATGCAGAATAGAGTGGGAATCACCAGACAACGTGCCTCAACAAGACCAGAAAGCTGAGAAAATTCGAGAGACTCCATTACACTTGTGTTGACTAAAACACACCCATCTTATGAATATGTATCAGAAAACACTATAAAGGGTGAGGGGTTTCTTTACACGGGTCATGATAGTAGCCATCATCATCATTAATGGGCCGTCGGTGCAGAGCAGAAACCGCCCCTGTTCCCTGGCGTGCTGAACCTTTTTGTTTTGCTTATTGTTATTTCAAATATATTTATAAAAGCTATTTTCTGGTTCTGCCTCTGCATTTATAACACAGCACATGACAAACGAGGTAAAGAAAAAAAAAAACCAAAACAACATCCATCTAGGCACTTCTATATTAAAGGTGGTTTTAGGAGTTCCTGCTATGTAAAGGATACACAGTAATTCCTGTGGTTTTCATGGTCCACCAATGTCACACGTTATAAAAAGCAGGATGAGTTAGTGGATCTAGCATTTTGCTTTTCACCTGTGTTAAAGCTTCCCACAATTGATTTTGTAGTCTCAAATCATTCTGCCCTGAGAGATCACACTTTTCATCTTTGAAACTGCTATATACGATTCAACAATCTGTCTCTCAATATTGACTTTGTCTTTTTGACTGAAGAAAAATCTGGAATACAACTTTATTAAAGGTTATTAGTGCTAAATTACAAATAAATCCCCATATTTTTCTTTTTATTATTTTAAATAAGATTTTTCCATTACCTAGATAAACCATTTATAGAAAAGCTGCACTAGTTCTCTTTAAATTGTTAAAAACTTTGATTAAATGGATCAAGAAATAGTGAAGGAATTATAGACAGGTTTTATAGAACTGCTGCCTGCTTAACACAAATTAAGTTATTACTTATGTGAAACACTTCAAAATGCAACACATATTACTAAGTCTGGATTGAAAAAGTGAACATACTAAAAAGAAAACTAAAGTTGCAGTTTGAAACAGTAATAAAATCTAAGATAATACTGGTTGTTTTTCTTTCTGTCTTTTTGTGTAGTACAGCATAAAACAGGTTATTTTTGGGATGGAGAAAAGTAGACATATAGTGTTTTGTAACACAGTGGAAAATCCAAGAATCACACTGTAACTTCCATTTTATACTGTTATTTCTATCATGAGATAGAAGGTCCATTTGTTGCTATGGGTCTTATATCAAACCTTGCTGGAGTTAAAATCCAATAGTAAGTCCATGTTAGAAGTTTGGTCCAGTGTTGTAGATCCCAGATAATAAATCAGTTCATTCTTGTGCTATCTCTTAAAACAAGGTCAACTTCTTAAAGAATAACGCTTGTGCTCAGCATGCCAGATTTTTTTTTTTTTTTTTTTCTGCTTAGTTGTGGGCTGGGAAATCCTGTTTTTTGAAGTATCTGAAGAATAACCTTGGAGAAGCCATGAAGAAATTTGTGAGATTGCATCTCAGCAGCTAGTCTGTTTTCACACATCAGTAGTCTCTTCACAGAGGTGACTGGTGTTTGAGTATACCATGAGAGAATGACAGAAGTAACATACATTGTATTTAGGAAGTTTTGCTTTTCTCCTCGAGTCTAGCTCTCTCACATGCATGAAAAATGGAATGGAAACAGAGGAAGTGGAAATGATGGTATTCTCACATGAAGATTAATAAAGATTGTGATGGTTTGACTTTGGCTAAATGTGGTATCCACCCAGTCGCTCTATCACTTCCCCCCCCCTTTTCCCCTTGTTTTCTCAACAGGGCAAAGAGGGGAAAGAAAATAAGATATGCCAACCCTTGTGGGTAAAAAAGCAGTTTTAATATAAGGAAAACAAAGCAAAGGTCTGTGTGTGGAAGTAAAAGCAAACATTTATTCTCTACTTCCCATGGACAGGTGATGTCAGGCCTTCTCAGGAAGCAGGGCTCCAATACACGTAGCGGTTGCCTTGGAGGACCAAGGGTGACCCAACCCCCTTCCTCCTTTCTCCTAGCTTTATACTCCAGCAGACGTCATATGGTATGGAATATCCCTTTGGTTGATTCAGGTCAGCTGTCCTGGTTTTGTCCCCTCCCAAGATCTTGCCCACCCCGTCCCACTGGGGGAAATATCAGAAAGAGCCTCAGTGCTGTCTAAGTATGGTTCAGCAGCAGCCACAACACCAGGGTGCTATCAACACCCTGCCAGCTCCCAGCATAAAACACAGCACCATGGGGGCTGCTATAGGGGAAACCGAATTCCAGTTCAGCCAGACCCAGTACAGTCTCCACCCCTTATTCCATACCACTTACGTTATGCTCACGTCCCACATAATATACATTTATCCATTCCATAAGCTTTCTTCACTCCTTCAGATGTTCAGTGACTTGGCTCCCATCTGTTGAGATAGATGTTCAGGACAGAAGTATGTTTGACTGTTGGACTCCAGCACCGGCTAGGTTTGGGTCATCATTGCACATATCTGGTTCACTCTTCATCGTTCCTATTTCCTCCATCACTTCCTGCAACATACAACTCATCCCACAGATTGCTTTCTGCCCAAGGTTAAATGCTCTTGAGGCACACACTGAGTAGTCCCATCCTCTCGCATTACCCACCAAGTACATCCAGGTCCCTGAGCAAAGACAATCCCACGAGTGGGCTTGCCTTTTCCCAAGGGAGGAGCAATCCACACTGCCTTCCCCAGCCATTTACCTGTGTGTACTACAGGGACCTTATCTCCTCCCACAGTATGAAGGGTGTTTGCTTGGGCAGGACCAGGACGGTTAACAGATCCTCTGGTGTTAATTAGCCAAGTGGCTTCTGCTAAATTTATATCCCAGTGCTTCCATCCCCCATTGTCCAATGCTCTCAACATAGTCTTCAGTAGTCCATTATATCTTTCAATCTTTCCAGATGCTTGTGGGTAATAAGGGATGTGATACACCCACTCAATGCCATGTTTCTTTGCCCAGGAGTTTATAAGATTATTTCAAAAATGGGTCCCGTTGTCTGACTCGATTCTTTCAGGAGTACTGTGTCGACATAAAATTTGCCTTTCAAAACCTAAGATGGTATTTCAGGCAGTGGAATGATTTACAGGGTACGTTTCAAGCCAACCTGTAGTTGCTTCTACCATGGTGAGTATGTAGCGCTTGCCTTGGCGTGTTCGTGGCAGTGGTCCAACATAGTCAATCTGCCAGGCCTCACCATATTGAAAATTCAGCCATCGCCCTCTGTTCCAGGGAGACTTGTGTGGCTCACTTGATTGCAGCACATGTTTCACATTCATGAGTGACCTGTGAGATGGCCTCCATGGTCAGGTCCACCCCTCGAGCACAAGCCCATCAGTACGTTGCATCTCTGCCAAGATGCCCTGATGTTTCATGGGCCCATTGAGCTACAAACAACTCACCCTTACACTCCCAGTCCAGGTCCAGCCAAGCTACTTCAATTTTGGCAGCTTTGTCTGCTTGCTCATTGTTTTGATGTTCTTCAGTGGCACGCCTTTTGAGCACATAAGCATCTACAAGATGTACCCTTAGAGCCATGTTTTCCACTCGGGCAGCAATGTCCTGCCACAATGCAGTAGCCCAGGTGGGATTACTTCTGTGTTGACAATTGGTTTTCTTCCACTCCTGCAGCCACCCCCACAGGGCATTAGCCACCATCCAGGAGTCCGTGTAGAGATATAGTACTGGCCACTTCTCCTGTTCAGCGATCTTTAGGGCTAATTGGATTTGCTTTTACTTCTGCAAACTGACTTGACTCACCTTCTCCTTTAGTGGCCTCAACGACTTGTCTTGTGGGACTCCACACAGCAGCTTTCCAGTTCCGATGTTTTCCTACCACACAACAGGATCCATCAGTAAACAGAGCATAACGCCTTTCATCTTCTGGTAACTCGTTATATGGCGGTGCCTCTTGGGCACGAGCCACCTCCTCAGGCAACACTCCAAAATCTCTACCTTCTGGCCAGTCCATGATCTCTTCCAGGGTCCCTGGATGGTTGGGTTTCCCCAGTCGAGCCCATTGTGTGATTAACGCTACCCATTTACTCCAGGTAGCACTGGTTGCATGATGTGTGGAAGGGATGTTTCCTTTGAACATCCAATGTAATACAGGTAACCGTGGTGCACAAGAGGAGCTGTGCTTCTGTACCAACAACTTCTGAAGCAGCTTGAATCCTCTCATATGCTGCCAGTATCTCCTTTTAAGTTGGAGTGTCGTGGGCTTCTGATCCTTGATATCCCTGGCTCCAAAATCCTAATGGTCGACCTCGAGTATCACCTGGTATCTTCTGCCAGAGGCTCCATGTGAGTCCATGCTCCCCAGTTGAGGTGTAAAGTATATTTTGCACAGCTGGCCCTGTCCAAACAGGCCCAAGAGCTACTGCCCGAGTTGTCTCATGTTTGATGTGCTCAAAGGCTTGCTGTTGCTCAGGACCCCACTCAAAAGTGTTCTTCTTTCGAGTCACTTGATAGAGAGGGCTCACAAGCTGACTGTAACCTGGAATATGCATCCTCTAAAATCCCACAAGTCCTAGGAAAGCTTGTGTTTCCTACTTGTTGGTCGGTGGAGACATAGTTGCTATCTTGTTGACAACATCCAGTGGCACATGACGACGTCCATCTTGCCATTTTATTCCCAAGAACTGAATCTCTTGTGCTTGTCCTTTGAACCTGCTTTTCTTTATGGCAAACCCAGCTCTCAGAAGAATCTCAATTACTCTGTACTTTCTTGAACACTTCTGCCTCATTGCCCCACAGAATGATGTCATCAATGTATTGTAGATGTTCAGGGGCATCACCCTTTTCCAGTGCAGTTTGAATTAGTCCATGACAAATAGTGGGGCTGTGCTTCCACCCCTGAAGCAGTCGATTCCAGGTATACTGGACACCCCTCCACGTGAAAGCAAACTGTGGCCTGCACTCTTCTGCCAAAGAAATTGAAAAGAATGCATTGGCAATATCGATTGTGGCGTACCACTTGGCTGCCTTTGACTCCAGTTCATATTGGAGCTCTAACATATCTGGTACAGCCGCACTCAGTGGTGGCGTCACTTCATTGAGGCCATGATAGTCTACTGTTAACCTCCACCCTCCGTCAGACTTTCGCGCCAGCCATATTGAGCTATTAAAAGGCGAATGTGTCTTACTGATGACACCTTGGCTCTCCAGTTGATGAATCAGTTCTTCGATGGAAGCCAGAGAGTCTCGGTTTGTACGATACTGCCATCGGTGCATGGTCCTCATAGCAATTGGCACCTGTTGTTCTTCAACTTGCAACAGTCTCTCAATAAAAGGATCTTCTGAGAGGCCAGGCAGATTAGACAACTGTTTTACCTTCTCTGTGTTCACACTGGCCACACCAAAAGCCCATCAGTATCCTTTTGGGTCTTTGAAGTATCCCCTCTTGAGATAGTCAATGCCAAATATGCAAGGGGCTTCTGAGCCAGTTACAGTGGGATGTTTTTCCCACTTGTCCCTGGTCAACCTAACCTCGGCCTTCAGTACTGATAGTTCTTGACAGCCCCCTGTCACTCCTGAGATCCAGATATGTTCTGCCCCTCTATAACTTGATGGCATTAATGTACACTGTGCCCTGGTGTCGATTCAAGCCTGGTACTTCTGTAGATTTCATATGCCAGGACATCGAATCCACACTGTCCAATACCTGTGATCATCCCTTTCCTCCTCCTGGCTGGAGGCAGGGGCCCTCTATTCCCATTCTTGGTCAGAGTATTCACTGTCTGACCCTTGCCGTGCCAGGCCAGAGGTTCCTTCATCAGGGTCAAGGGAAATGATTTCAGTCTTCCTGTATCTGGGAGATCGCTGGTTACTTTCTTGTGGTTTTACACCAGCTTTAACATTAACAACCTTCCAGGATGTCTTCTTCTTGGCAGGGGTCTTTCCTCTCTATTCATGTACACGAGCTTCCAACTTAAAGGTGGGTTGACCATCCCACCTGGTCACGCAGGAAGAACCAGTGTTTGCCACGTGTCATGCGCCTCGGCTTCCCTTTCCCCCTGACTGGGACAGAAGAGAACTGATTTCTTGGGGAGCTCCTAACATCCAGGGCACTCGTCTGTAGAGATGAGGAGTTACTAAGACTCTCTTCAAAGTTCTGAATCCAGGAAGAGACTGCCTCCACAGTTGGCACACATCTTAGTCCTTCTGCATCCATTCATCACAGCCAAGCCGGCAGAATACAAGGATGGCACACCTCTAATCACCTTCCTCCACACGGCCTGTGTGCATAGGACATCCTCTGGATTTTTAGGGACTTCCAGCACTGCTAATTCTCTCAGGTACTGGACACCTTCATTGCAGTAGTTCACTTCCCTGGGGTGTTGTCCATAAGATCTTCCTTGAAAGGATACCTTGCTTTAACACTTGAAAGGAGCCATCTCCACAGACTGCAAATTGTTGTCTCTATTACAATTCCCCTTTCAATTCCTCGATTTCTAGCGAGGGAACCCAGCTGTTGGGCTTCCTTACCTTCCAGTTGTTGAGCATCCGCCCCATTATCCCAGCATTGCAGCCGCCAGGCAGCGATCCGCTCACCCGGCTGGCGGCAATAGTCTTTCCGCAGATCTCACAGTTCTGATGACGTCAGGGACCGGGTAGTTTCTGCCTCCTGTTTCAGTCCTGTTATTCCCTCTTCCAACACCTTTGCTGAAGGACCAGCTTCTTCCTCTTCTTTCTCCTCCCTTATTAATCGAGGGTATGGGCCTGTTGTTCTCCTTGTCCACTGTTTCTTTTTTACTGGGGCAATCTCTGTTGTTGTTATTGTTTGAGTTCCCATGTCAACCACAGTCTTTTGAGAGTACTGACTGCAGCTCAGTAAGCACAGGCCACGCCTCAGGACAGTGCTAAAGTTGCTGATTCTCATTGGGATAGACAAGGCACCCCTCTATCAGGTGGTGTGTCAATTTTGTGGGGTTGCTTGCCTGTTCAGGGGTAAGATCCCAGGCTACAGGAGGTGATAATCGTCCTAGGAATCTGCCCAATTCCTTCCACTCTCCCTGCCACCCAGGAACAGGCTACCTCAGAGCACATTTTGGTACTGACTCACTCAAAATTTGCCTTCTCTTACACCAAAAACATATCGAGCTCCACACAACCCACAACAGGCGAACAGAATCAAGTTGTAGGTGCAATGCAGCAACACTGACATGAAGCAGGAACAACCATTTTCATATTCTTTGGATGCTTGTGTTGAATTTCAGATTTGCCCTCTACTTATACATTTCATTTAAAAAAAATGACACAAGTCTGTGAAATGTAAATTTCAACATTCTATTAGTCTGTGCTTAAAAGAAGTACTAAAACAAAAAAGATGGATTGATTTTACAAATATTAGAGGGACTCCTGTCGAACATGAGTGAGAAAACAGAAAGTATAACTGTAAAAAATTTTCCAAATGACAGTTTTTCTTTTATTGGTTGGGATTGGCATTTTGTAGAGAAGGAAAATTGACAGGTAGACAGTGGGTAAATAAGTTAAACCAAAACAATAAAAACTTCACAAATATTCATATTTAACTGAAATTAATTCTTGGTGGGGTGTCAATGCTATTCATATTTCAAATTATCTCTTTTGCCCTTTCATATTGAAAATAAAATTTTAACCAGAACTGTATTGCCAATAGAGAGTGTTTAGAGCAACCTTAAAAAAACCCACAAACATTCCCTCCAAAAGACAATGTAGGAATGGCTCAATATGTATCTTTTTGCTAGCAGTACAAGTACCAACAATAAAAATGCCATTTCAATTGTTTTATTAATAAATTTTTTGCCATGATAAAAGGAGTATATAAAAATAGAAGAAATAATATATTTTTAACATTTGTATATGATGCTACATAATTTAGAGCTTAAGAAAGCTCTTAGGCATCTGAATTCAATGGGAGGTAGGCATGTTTCAAAGACAATGCTGTAGTAATGATGTGAGCTATGTCTGATATAATGTCTGATGCTGTGTATCATCCCAGTATTCCTAATTTTTACACACTATTTTTAATTTTTATTTTTACTTTTATTTTTAATTTTTACACACTATTTACACACTAATTAATTTTAATTTTAAATTTTACACACTATTGCTAGTGACCTTTTCCCAAGACAGCACAGACACTTCCATGACATGAAATTTTAAGGACCTAAATTCCCACTGATCACAACAAACATGTGCATGGCTACGTGTGTTATGAAACTGGTTCCTTCTTTTGTGTGCTCTACAGGAAGAGAAGAAGATGAAAAGAGAAAATATTTATTTCTTACTTTTTTTTTTTTTTTTTTTAATGGTGAACTTACTCATGTCAGGATCTAGAAAACATGCAGCAGCAGTACCAGCAGTCATTTTATTCTTCCACAAGTAGTGGTGTGGCTATTCTTTCCTTGCAGCAGGAGGGCCCATGATTTGTTAGATGTATGCATTACAGATGAGCTAGTGCTCATATTTGTAGCCACATGCACGATTTTGTTAAGAAATGTGCTGGCACCACTGGTCAGCTGACTAGGGAGAAAAACCTCACAAAGTGGGAGGGTTAAAGGATCTGGTTTTGTAGGAACAAAAGTCAAAAGATAAAAGGGGCCCTGTATCATTAACTCTGAAATGGTAGGAACTACTTGAGACTAGCTGTGACATTATAGAGAGTTTATACAATGCCAGTCAGCAGGAACTTAGACACAGAAACCTCTTTTTTGCTTTGAGCATCTTCTGAACTCTGTCTGAGAGCACTGTTCAGAGAATACCTTACATGAAAGAACAGGTCAATTAAAGCCCTCTAAAGCTGAATGCCCTTGAAGATCTGGTAGATAAACGACAATGGTAAGAAGGGTGCTTTATGCTGTTTTTAAAAGCAGTCATCATGAACAAAAATGTTGTATCAATAGACTTACATTTTACTGGAACTAGAGCTGAAGCCATCAATATTTTTAATAGTTTAAAGTAAATCTGAGCAGAGAAAGGTAACTATGAATCCACATTACACTTCTGTGAGAAGTACTATCTTACATCAAAAAAAGGAATTTTATGACAAATAGATTTTTATAGAGGGGGAATCTGCAAGAGTTTTTAATTATCTGAATCCTAAAAGACTTTTATATTTTTTCAATTCTTGATAAGTAGTCTAGAGCAAAAGATTCAGTGTGTGAAGGAGATACAGAAAAAAGCCTTATGAGTATAAGGGAAACTTGCAAAGCACAGGAGATTCTCACTCCACATGGAAACTTACTGGATGTTGACAAGCCTCTGAAATTTAGGAAGAATAAAAAACACTGTAAAAGAGATTTGAGACAGAAAGGTTAGATATTAAAAATCAGTGAAACAGGAAAACATCAAAGTGCAAATACTCTTGTAAACAATATAACATCTGATTTTTTTTTTGGGGGGGGAGAGGAAGAGCAGCAGATGGCGTTACTTTGCATGAGCTTCCATGTGACATTAAACTGAGTTTGCACAGCAGTCAGAAAGATTCTTCATGTGATAATGGTATGTTAATGCATGATTTCAGATCAGAAATCTCAATGAAGATAAAGAACTTTTCCTAAAATGAAATTTAATATACATGCATGTTAAAATGTGATGTTGAAATAATTGATGTTACAAAAGAAAGAGATGTCCCCTCTGCTCAAAAGAAGTAGAATTAAAACTAAGTAAAATTTTGGCTGACAGTGTTCCAGTCATACACTGCAAAGGACTGTGTATAAAAAAAGTGAGAAAATTACATACTCGTGTTATATTGTTATGGTATTATGGAGAGAAAATATCAAATATTGAGTCATATATACATCAAATCTTTGGTCTGATACAATCACTGAAAGGAAAGGGGACTAAAATAATAGAAAAAAAAAGCCTGAGAAAATTAAGGAAGCTTTCAATTGAACAAAAATATGATTAAATGAGTGCATATGTTGTTGAATATTGGTCTTGGAATTCCAATGCCTTCAAAAAGATAGTTACCAAAGAAAGATAGGCTGTTTTGTTGTTATTGATCCTTTTTCCTTTGGAAATCTCTGGATTAATAGAGGAACTGAGTACCAATACAGTTGGTCATCTTTGTTGAAGAAAATACATGAAAAACATTATTTAACTGTAAACATCATGCATCTACATAAACGTATAAAGCTGAAACAGTTACTACTAACTGTAATGGGGAAATTACTGGTGAAATGGCAGCTGCCTGGAAACTTTTGGAACTCTTTGGAAGTATGAGTACTAATTAGATATGTAAGTAAGACTCTCGCCTCTTCCAGATAGCCCCGTTGAGGACAACACAGATCATAGACGGGATTTACATCATGTTACATGAAGTTATATGCAAATTATGGTGAAATAAAGGACCCTTATTCAACCAGAATTGGAAAAAGAAAGGATAATGGAACATTATTTGCCAAAAGATATGTCACTAAGGCAACAGAGGTGGAACTCATCTCACAATAGTCACGATGATGTGCCACAAGAGGCTGAAAGGCTGTTTAACATTTTGAAAGTGTTTATGCTTCTGTATTATTTTTAATTAGAAGTTACTGTTATTCTCTTTGAGACAGAAAACAAAGACTTTCTTATGAACATCTGTTAGTGGTGCTATGACATTTTTTATAATACTGAAGGATTAAAATTCAGACTTCAAATTGTCACCAAAATCTGGGATAAAATAACTTATCGACACCAATTTGATGCAGATATGCAGACACTCCTTTATTGATGGCCAGACGTGTAGGGGAGTACTCTCACCAACAACACGTGCCAGGCACCAGAATCATACACCTTATATAGAACTTAATCATACATATTCATTAAGTCTTCATACATAAGCATACAACTTCCAATAAATCATTAACATATTTTTCTCCTACTTCTGATTCTGTGCAGTAAAGGTTAGAAATGTCTAGAAATGGGTCTGGGGTGTAATGGGAGTAGGTGGTCCATGGGTCAGTGGTCGCGATCTCCCCCTGCTGGAATTACCTTTTGCTTAAGGACACAGTTTTCTTGGCAAGTACCTGCAAGCTGTTCTGGTTACTGCACTCAGTTCCCATTAACGGCTCTAATTGTTCCTCCTAAACAATTATGACCAATCCCTTCGGCCTTGGTATGGGGCTGTACAGGGAATTTTAGAGTAGCAGTCAGTTGCTAGATTCAAATACAGTAAATGTAAAATAAATGATTTTTACTAAAACATCTCTTAATTCTATACTTATATTAAAATAAAACACAATTTAATTTCAGTTGATAATAAAATCATAACAAAATGAGGCATATCCATTGAAAGTGTCAGACATCTGGGCACTTTAATCACACTGAAATCAGGGGACATAGATATTTAAGTATCTTAAAGAATCAGATCTTAGATTCTTACATTAATGAAAAGAACAGAACACCCAAAAGCATTTGATTTAGCTATTTTATAGACCAACATGTAACAAATTATTGTTTTTCTTTCTCTAGGATAACATAATCAGAGTGAGTATCTCCAGTTATAACTTTCTCCTAACCAAAAATATTGATCTATATAAAAAAAAAATTCACCTATGTCATGAACTCAGCCTGTGACTTAATTAAAAAGGTTTTCCTACAAAGTTTCCCACTAACTCATGAAGCAGGAATAAATAGTAATTAAAAATATTATTGTCCATACTAATTTTCATATCTACTATTGCATGTCCTGTGAACTATGACTATCATAATTTAAGTTCAGAGTGATCCTATACCCTGTGGTAATTTTGTAATGCATCCTGTAGGATGGGGAAGTGAAATGCTGGGATTTCAACCCCTAGGCCCAAATTAAGGTTGACATATGGGTGATTCCCACAGCCCTTCACAAAGGGGGGGTGAGTTTGCCTTTAGGCTTCCCTCCAGGGTGTGGCCGGCCTTGTAGGGAGAGCCATGAGGTAAATGAGCCCCAGGTGTCTGCATTGAGTAAACAAGGGTCAGGTGTCCCACTTAGGGATAAAAGCTGGGACCACGTGCAGGAAGGGGCAGTGTCTATCTGTGAGGTGGATGCTTTTTGTGGAGTTTCCTGTTGGGGATGGACCTCCTGCCTCCCTGGGACTGGGCTCCAGTCAGGTCTGGCCTTTGTAAATGTGGGCTGTGTAGAGATTCAGTATGTGGCTTCCTTGGTCTTATGTGTTTGGTTTGTTGACTTGGTTGTCTCCTGACCCTTCTATGGGTGACTGCATTTCACCATTTATTCCACCCATTGTTGGTTGTGCAGTGTCATTGTTGGGGTCAGTGGGATTGATGTCAATTATGTGTAATCTGACTTGTTTGTACCCCCAGCGCTCACCTATGTACTGACCCTTTTGTATCAAATACAATTTGGTTATTGGTTTATCTTTATGCTGGCTGTGTCCTTTACGCTAGGCCTAATAATTGGCAAAACAGGAAGGTGAACAGATCTGAAACTATTGTGTAAAAACAGAAAGTCGTTTAAACTTCTACAAATTTTGCAGCAAGCATGTAAAGCTCCATTGCTCTTCATCTGAGGGTATGTTATTTTTTTTCTGTGTTTTTTACACTGTTATTGAATACCTGTCTTGAAATAAGAGATTTATTCTTCTTTACATAATTTCTTCCACCGCTTCTTAGTGATATTTTCTGCCTAATAGCTTGCTTACAACTGGTTTTATAGTAAGAAGATTTTCTACTATATCTGTTAGTTTTGTTTGAAACTCTTATTGATTACAGTTTTAGTAAAATGCAGCCTCCAAATTTTGAAGGTTGTGAAATGGCTGTCAGCTGTGTTGGTCTTAAAACTTACACAGCCTGGCTGATAACCTTTCCAGTAGGTTTTCTGTTGCAGAAAATGGCTAATTGTTAACAGAAGATGTTGGAAATGCAGGAATGAAATTTTCCCAGGACATACCAGGACAGAAGTTGTGATCAAATCTCAGACATAGGTATCCATGTTGAAGTAACATCACCAATCATACTTACTGATTGGAGCTGAAATCCCAGCTATCAACAGTATCTATGTTATTACTGGTATGATATTTGAGTTTTAGTATTAACCTTTCATTTGCAGCCATATCTATATTTGGATGCAACAATGACATTTTAAACTGAAATAGAGTGAACTTTTTAAGCTTTTCCTTGTTTTTTCTTCCTCTTCCTCTTCCATCTGGCTTCAAACCTCTGTTTATTCTATGTCTGACACAAGACAGGTTAGGAGAGCAGTCTTTTATCACCTCTTAGAAAACTACCAAATTTCAGATCCATTACTTGCTTTCCATTTGGTACAAGCTATTTAGGTAGTCATTGCAATTAAATCTAATTTTTAAGTTTGTGAATCTCCAGTAATTCTAAAAGGCTTCATTTGATTTATGTATCTCATCTCTTCCAGTTCTGCTACTACATCTAGTCCAAAATCGTGAAGATGTTGTTAGTTGTATGTAGGTTTACATTATTGGAATAAGAAAACTCTTGACCTAAAATTCTACTATTTTAATTTCTGGATCAGTTGTTAATGTAAATAAGTACTAAGATAGTAAGCAGATCTAGTTTTGGCTCTTGGAAATATTTTTTAATGTTTTTTAGCATGGATTTTTATTATATTTACGTTGTAGATTTAGATCCTGAGGAAGAACTGCAGTATTCACACAAGAAAGGCTCTTATTTTCTGGATGAATATGAAAAATAGGATTTGAGATTAATTCCTGGCTGATATTGAAGTCTATGGGATGATTGCTACTGAAGGTCTCTGTGTATCCTGTTTTCCATTAATGACATCTGTATAGTATATTGTGTAGTTATGTCTCAGAGTACACTGACTATCTACCAAAACCTTGAAAACAGTATGTTCTTGTTTAGGGACACTTGGACAATCTTACCATGTCTCTTTCCGTTAATGCACCATACATTTAAAAGCATACTGTGACATTAGATACAATGTCCAGATTGTCACCAAAAATTGATCAATTTTATCTCAGTTCTCATTTCCATAACAATTTTTGAATGGATGAGCATAATTTTGCCCTGAGTTCTCTTTACAGTCTTAAGATTGTCACAATAATGGATTTGGTGTCATTTTTCTGTTCTTGTTATAGTCTCTGTTATGAGTTCTCACAGGCCTTTAATGCTTGATATGTTCTCACTCTCATTATATATTTTCATTCCCATAACAGACATTATCATGAGAGAAGAAAATGTCATAAAATTAATCCATTCTCATAACACAGTAATGAGGACAGAAAATTGAACAAAATTAATCCATGCTTATAACAATGTAAAGATTGTAATAAGAACAGAAAATGACATGAAATTTATCCTTCTTGTGACAGCCTTAAAATTGTGGCAGGCCAGGAAAGGACACAAGATTAACTGGCCCATAAGTCAAAAGCTTTAGGTAGAACTGAACATTGTACCAAAGTAATTCATTCTTGCCATAAAAACATGTAATTCTATGGTTATGTGAAGATGCCACATGTAAATCACTAACCACTTCAAAGTGCCCTGAAATAGCTTAGACTTAGACCTATCTTAACACAGGGGACTGAAAAAAGCACATATAGTTTGTAACACTCAGACTTGAGGTTAAAATTCCAGGTCATGATTGGAAAATAGTCGTGTAAGTTACACCATTAAAATTTAATGTACTGAAGTATAATGTGCCTAAATCTAAAAACTCATATGTACTGAACACATGTCACAAAATACTTAAGCATGTATTTTCCACCTTTAAACATTTCTTCCAGATTACATTAAAAACTTTAACACCTCTTATTCCTCAGGTATGTGGGGCTTCATTCACAAAAGGCTTCAGGTGCTAAACTCCTCCTAATGCTCCCATTAAGTTGGTCAGTCAAAAGTTATGACCCGCAAACCTCTCCCTAGCCATTCCTTGCAGAAAATTGGAGCTATTGGGAGGTTTTAGACAGAATCAGTTTTCTATTTCAAAGTTCTTCAGTAGTTTAGGATTTGCTTGCAGATGTGATGCACCTGGTTTTATCTTGAGTCATGATCATTTCTAGTGTATTTGAAGACTGAATGGTCCTTCCTGTCAGCTGTTCTTCTGTTCACCTTCCAAAGCAGCACTCTGCTTATGGTGGATCCCATCCCAAGGTGCTGAGGTGTCTCTCTATTTGTGCAAATTTAGGTTAGTAGATGCTGATCTGACAGGGTGCAATGAGTTTAGGGCAATGACTAATACTGCAGATCCCACACCTACTGGTGGCACTTAGCTTGTGCTCTGATCATGAAATGGCAATAATTAAGAAATCAGCATTTGCCAAACACTTCCATTTAGGGACATAAGCATGATTTAGACAACATAAATATTTTTTAAATCCTAAATTATACCACATGAAGATGAACGTACTCCCCATGTCTTATCTAAGAATTTAGTAATCTATACTGGTTGAAAAAAACAAATATACAAACTTGATTTTAAGTATCTGACTCTCATTTATGGATAATCTAGATGAAATACACAATACATAACCATCTATGAATTCATTGAAAGTAATTGTATTTGTGTAGCCTTACGGATGAGAATGGCTTCCTGGTTTGGAGTCTTTCTACTCTGTTTGATAGGGTGCACTGTTTTCACCAAGCTATTAGTATATCTTCTCTTTACCTGAGTATTGATCTATCCATGAGGGATAGACTTATTTTTACCACTGTAAACACGCAGCATTACAGCTGGGAATTCTTGCTCATTGTTGGTTTTATACTGTCTTCTAAAAACTGCAACCACAGAAGATTTCCTATCATTTAATTCCCAGGAATTTTTATTCTGTACAGTACTGCTTATATAATTATATAGCATAAATGAAAGCTAACTATTATTCAAACTAACATATCTCATAATAGAAATATTACTACTCTCATTGACACAGGTTAATGAATAAAGTACTATGTAAAGAGCGCAACGGAAATTTTTTTGTCATCTTCTTCTCCATTTGGACTTGCTTTTTTTGATTGTTTTAATTTTCAGTGTCTGATTATGAGAATTCACAGTTCCAGCTGAATTTTGAAAATGAGCCTGTGTTATTTCCAATATTTCATTTAATGATCTCTTCACCCTGTTAGTCTTCCTTACTCCTTCTTGTCCACTCAAGTCAAAACTCATTGTCCAGTAGCACCAGTGAAAATCCTTTCATATGTCTTGTAATTCCTTATCTTAAATGTAAGCTTTGAGGTGGTCACTGCTTGCTTTGTCTCTGAGGTACCATGTATGGGCTTATTTTTCAGAAGCTCTCAATTTTTAGCAGCTCTTAAGTAGTATTTTCTAGCTGCTTTCACCTCCAAGGTTTAAAAGCTGTAGACCCTCAGATTTCATTTGCTGCTGAACCATCATTTTTAGTTAACTGCACTCCTACCATTTGGTCAAAAAGGGAAATGAGAATAACATGGTTTAAGCTGTCCTGGTTCAACCAGCATGGAGTAAAGTTTTCCCCAGCAGAGAGAGAGGGGGAAGGGATCTCTAGCCGGGTTATTCATACCATGCTGACGTCAGGCCCGGTGGGCGGAACCTCTTCCTTGCTCCTTGGCGGGTTCGGGGGAGAATTTTGCTTTCTGTAGACCAGCTAGTGGTATTTATCTGTATATCGTTTGTCTTGTTCACTGTTCTTGCTGTTTATTGTTACCATTGATACTGTTGCTGTTCAGATTGTTCTATCACTCTGTTGTGTTAAATCTCTTGTTATTTTAGCCGGGGTCTGTGTCTAACTTCCAGCCCGACCAGCGCGGGTGGGGGAGGGGCAACGGCCACGTGGTCCCTGATCCTGGCAACGATTAAAACTCGCACATTATTAATTGGCGCCCAACGTAGGGCATTGAAATAAGAATAAAACGGGACAGACCCTGACCAGAGTGTGATAGAGCAATCTGTTGGGTGTAATTTTTTTTTTATTTGTTTGATAAGAAAATGTTTGTGATGCTGGCCCACACGTTTGTGTGGTGTGGCTGGATTACTCCTTATATCCAGTGTGTGATCCCTGTGGTGGTGTTGTTAGGGGTGGTAAATGTGTAAAGGTTCTTATGTTGTTATACGGGCTATTGAACGCGTATGCTGCCTTTGTATCGCTGTGTGGGCCGGTACCTGTTTGCCGTTTGGGCTTTTGTTAGGGGTATCACCCCCTCTGTGGGTGAGCCAGGGGAAGGGATCCTGTTGGCTTTGGGGCGGTTTAGCCCCCCCCTGGAGCCTACAAGCCAGCGTGATAGTGGCACAGAGCCTTCTGAATGTCTGCCTGATTTCGATTTTGGACATGCAGCGTTTCTCCAACAATAGCAGTGCCTGGAAACCTGCCCCGAGGTCAGATAATAGTGAGTGGCAAGGGGTGTGGGAAAAGATGGGCAAAGGCCTGAGTCGGTGGGCACCCCCAATGCTTTGGAACTTCATTCCTGAGCAAATGCAGAGCCCTGAGAAGCTGGTGCAGTGCTTAGAAAGTGTGTGTTACCAAGCTGGCAAAACCTAGGAGACACAAATCGCTGCAATGTGTTGGGGACTTGCCCATGCATACCGTGCCCTCTTTAATACCACCCGCTGACCTCAAAGAGAAGAAAAGGCCACACAAACAATATCTGAAGCGGGGGCACAGGCAGAGCCAGTCTCAGTCGCCTCTACCAGCACACAGACTGAGCCAGAGAGCCAGCCAGTGCCAGTGTCAGTTGCCCCAATACAGAAAACAATATTTACCAGAAAGTCAGTTCGCAGAGTGAGGGATGAGGATGAGCCAGGCCCATCAGGCGAACAGGAGGAAAGACCAGAGGTGATCGTTCGATATCCGTCCCCGACTGAGCTGCGAGATATGTGGAGAGATTTCGGCTACCTGGGAGGCGAGCAGATTTGCACCAGGCTGCTCTGATGCTGGGACAATGGAGCCAGTGCTTTTGAGATGGAGGGGAGAGAGGCCAAGCAGCTGGGATCTTTGGCCAAGGAGGAGGCTGGCATTGATAGGGAGATAGGGAAACAGGCTCAAACTCTCAGCCTTTTGAAGCGAATCCTGCTCAGTGTAAGGGAGAGGCACCCCTACAAGGATGATATCCTATGTCAGCTGAGCAAATGGACCAGCATTGAGAAAGGCATCCAGAACCTCTGGGAACTGGCTGTTTTTGAGATGATCTATGGTGATCTGAATGATGAGCAGTCACCCATGGACCCAGATCAGGCCCCTTGCACACACCTGATGTGGCAAAAGTTCCAGAAGGGCACACCAGAAGCACATTCGAAAGCATTGGCAATAGTGTCCTGGTGGACATACACCCACATTCTAACAGTGGATGGAGTGGTTGGCAAGCTCCAGCAATATGAGGGAAATCTCCCTACATCTCAACATTCCCTGGTCTCAGCTGTGGAGGAACTGTCTCAGAGGGTCCTGAAAATGGAAGAGGACATGTCCTATGTTCCACCTGCACAGGCTAATGTCTCAGCCATTAGAAGTAAACGTTTCCCCACCCAAGAGAAAGGCAGCAGAAGTTACACACCATGAGGCACCTTATGCCTTTTCCTCTGCGACCATGGAGAAAACATGAGGAGGTGGGATGGACAGCCCACTGCTGCCCTAGCTGCACGAGTAGAGCAGCTGAAAGGGAGGACCACCACGAAAGGGGAATCCCCCAGGAGGAGTGCAGCTCCAGTGTCCAGTCAGAAATACCCCCGGCAGAGTAAAATGGTGAACATTATGTCTGACCCTCTTGAGGGGACCAGTAAATCATTCTTGCAAGAAGTGAGTGATGATGAGCATGATTAGAGGGGCCCTGCCTCCAGCCAGGTAGAAGAAAGGGACAGTCGGATTTACTGGACAGTGTGGATCCGATGGCCTGGCACGTCAGACCCACAAGAGTATAAGGCTTTGGTCGATGCTGGCGCACAGAACACCCTGATGCCATCGAGCTACAGTGGGGTTGAATCCATCTGCATCTCCGGAGTGACAGGGGGATCCCAACAGCTGACCCTACTGGAAGCAGAAGTGAGCCTCACTAAGAAGGACTGGCATAAGCACCACATTGTGACTGACCCAGATGCCCTGTTCATCCTGTTCATAGACTAACTCAGGAGAGGGTACTTCAAAGACCCAAAAGGGTAACAGTGGGCTTTTGGTGTAGCTGCCCTGGAGGAGGTTGAACAGTTGTCCACCTTACGCAGCCTCTCAGAGGATCCCTCAGTGGTGGGGCGGCTTAAGGTTGAGGAGCAGCGAGTGCCGATTGCTACCAGGACAGTGCACTGTCGGTAGTACCGCACCAACCAAGATTCCCTGGTCCCCATCCATCAGCTGATCCGTCAACTAGAAAGCCAGAAGGTGATCAGCAAAACTCACTGCCCCTTCAACAGCCCTATATGGCCAGTGAGAAAGCCTAATGGTGAATGGAGGCTAACTGTGGACTACCGTGGCCTGAATGAAGTTACGCCAGCAGTGAGTGCTGCAGTGCTGGACATGCTAGAGCTCTAGTATGAACTGGAGTCTAAGGCAGCCAAGGGTATGCCACGATTGACATTGCTAATGCCTTCTTCTCCATTCTGATTGACCCAGAGTGCAGGCCACAGTTTGTGTTCCCTTAGAGAGGCATCCAGTACACCTGGAATCGATTGCCCCAGGGGTGGAACCACAGCTCCACCATTTGCCATGGACTGGTCCATACTGCACTGGAGAGAGGTGGGGCTCCAGAACACCTGCACTATATTGATGATATCATTGTATGGGGGGACACAGCCAAGGAAGTCTTTGAGAAAGTGGAAGAAATCACTGAAATCCTCCTCAAGGCTGGATTTGCCATTAAGCAAAAGAAAATTAAGAGGCCTGCAAGGGAAATTCAGTTCCTAGGAATAAAATGGCAAGATGGGATTTGCCCATCCCAATGGAGGTGATAAACAAGATAACAGCCATGGTCCCACCAACCTCTAAAAAGGAGACTCAGTCTTTCCTGGGTGCTGTGGGGTTCTGGAGGATGCACATCCCAAACTACAGCCTGATTGTGAGCCCTCTCTACCATGTAACCTGTAAGAAGAACGATTTTGAATGGGGCCCTGAGCCACAACAATCCTTTGAGCAGATTAAGTGGGAGATTGCCCAAGCAGTAGCCCTCGGGCCAGTCCGGGAAGGGCAGGAGGTTAAGAACATGCTCTACACCACAGCCGGGGAGAATGGCCCTACCTGGAGCCTTTGGCAGAGAGCACCTGGGGAGACCTGAGGCTGACCTCTAGGCTTTAGGAGCCGGGGATACAAAAGCTCTGAAGCTAATTACATCCCAACTGAGAAGGAGGTACTGGCCGTGTACGATGGAGTTCTGGCTGCCTCAGAAGTGGTCGGCACTAAAACACAGCTCCTCCTGGCACCCCGACTGCCAGTGCTGGTGTGGATGTTCAAAGGAAAAGCCTCCTCCATGCATCATGCAACCGATGCCACGTGGAGTAAATGGGTTGCGCTGATAACACAACGGGCTCAAATAGGGAATCCCAGCTGCCCAGGGATACTAGAGGTGATTACGAACTGGCCAGAGAGCAAAGATCTCGGAATGTCACCAGAGCAGGAGGTGACACTTGCTAAGGAAGCCCCACTATATAACGAGCTGCTGGATGAGAAGCGATATGCATTGTTCACTGATGGGTCTTGTCGTATTGTGGGAAAATATGGATGGTGGAAGGCTGCTGTATGGAGTCCCACACAACGAGTTACTGAAGCTGCTGAGGGACAAGGGTGAATCGAGCCAGTTTGCAGAGATGAAAGCCATTCAGCTTGCTTTGGATATTGCTGAGCGGGAAAGGTGGCCAAGGCTCTACCTCTACACTGACTCATGGGCAGTAGTGAATACCCTGTGGAAATGGCTGCAGCAATGGAAGCAGAAAAACTGACAACGTAAGGGTAAAACCATCTGGGCTGCTGAAGTATGGCAGGACATTGCAGCCCGTGTGGAGAACCTCGTTGTGAAGGCGCGCCATGTGGATGCCCATGTACCCAAGAGTCAGGCCACTGATGAGCATTGACAGAACCACCAGGCAGACCAAGCTGCTCAGATCAGAGTGGCTCAGGTGGACTTGGACTGGCAGCGCAAAGGTGAACTGTTCATAGCCCGGTGGGACAATGAGACCTTGGGCCACCAAGGTAGGGATGCGATATACAGGTGGGCTCAGGATCGAGGGGTGGACCTTACTATTGAAAGCATTGCAGAGATCATCCAAACATGTGAGACGTGTGCTACAATTAAACATGCCAAGCGGGTGAAGCCCCAGCAAATGGAGAGCGATGGCTGAAATATAGATATGGAGAGGCCTGGCAGATGGACTACATCACACTGCCACAGACCCACCACAGAAAGCGCCACGTGCTCACAATGGTGGAATTAACCACTGGGTGGCTGGAAGCTTACCCAGCACCCCACGCCACCGTCCAGAACAGCATCCTGGGCCTTGAGACCCAAGTCCTGTGGCGACACGGGACCCCAGAGAGAATTGAGTCAGACAACGGGACCCACTTCCGAAACGTCATAAATGCCTGGGCAGAAGAACACGGCATCGAGTGGGTCTATCATATCCCCTACCATGCACCAGCCTCTGGGAAGATCGAGCACTACAATGGACTGTAAAAAAACACATTGAAAGCACTGGGAGGTGGCACCTTCAAAGACTAAGACATGCATCTAGCAAAGGCCACCTGGTTAGTCAACACAAGAGGATATGCCAGTCGAGCTGGCCCAGCTAAGTCGAGAGCTCCACGTGCTGTAGATGGGGATTGAGGTAGCTCGGGAAGACCAGATCATTACAAATAACACTTTAGGTAATATCTGCAGTGGGTTTCTTTCTCTTACATTTATACCTGCTTCTTGTTTAATTATATTTGCTTTAAGGACTTGATGTACCTGTTCTACTATTCCTTGACCTGTGGAATTGTGAGGAATACCAGTGGTGTGCTGAATTCCCCATTGCTGAAAACAGCGCTGCACCTTATGACTAATGTATGCAGGCCCATTATCTGTCTTTATTTCTTTAGGGATTCCCATAATTGCAATACAGGCATATAAATGTCGAATTTCATGTACAGCCTTTTCTCCTGTTTGAGCTGTTGCCCAAACCATATGGGAAAAGGTGTCAATGGTTACATGAACAAATTTTAGTCGTCCAAAGTATGGTATATGGCTAACATCCATCTGCCATAGATCTCCAGAACGCAGTCCTCTGGGATTTACCCCCAATCCCAATAGGCCACTTTGCTGACTACACTGATCACAGGATTTGACAATACCTTGAGCATCTGCTATACTTAAGGAAAATTGACGTTTTAACATTTTGGCTCCTTGGTGAAACATCGCATGACTTAAACGTGCCGCTTCCAAGGTGTTCACCTGGGTACTGTGGGAGAGAGACACAAGTTGATCTGCGCATTCATTTCCCTCCCCCAATCCCATTAGGGAGTTGATGGCTATGAATATGTATTATACAACATGATTGTTCTCTTTGGCCTAAACACTGCTGTACTGCAAGAAACAACTGACTCAATAATGCTCGTTCTTGTCTTCGTATCATTGCATCCTCGATTCTATTGACTACTCCCACTACATATAATGAATCAGTAACAATATTCAGAGGCTCCAATAGCCAATTTTGCAAAGCCCATAAAACTGCTTTTAATTCCAAAGTCTGTAATGAATCCTCTTGTTCTCCAATTAGAACCTTTTCCTGCCATTTCCCATCCTGTTGCCATACACACGCCGCCTTCCGCGTGCGCTTGCCAGCGTCTGTAAAAACGGTGACTGCATTTTCTAAAGGTGATGAAACCACAATGGTCCTTGGTGTCCACTTCTGCTGAGTGAGAAATCTGGTGACTGGGCCCTTCAATGATTGTGCGTTTAGGGATCCAGGATATCCTTCTAAGGCAAATTGTAAAGGCACAGAGTTCATATATAACCATTCTAACATATCTTTTCAAATTGGTAACCATATTTCATTCGGCTCTTTACCGCTAACATCTATACAACGCTTTCTTCCTTTCATGATTAACAAAGCAACAAGTTCTGTGCATTGAAAAATACTCCTTGGAGGTGTAAAAGGTGGAAAAAGCCATTCTAGAATTTTTTCCTGCTGTTCTGTACCCTTGCTCTCCCCCTTTTTCTTTTTGAAAGGCAAATGCTGAAAAAGGAGGGCGTTAGCGTCATGCGCAGGAGAATTGCAATACAAAAAAATGGGGTAATTTGGAGCTACACGATCAACACCCGTAGTATGATTGATTTTATCAGCCAAATATTGCAGGTGATTTTGTAGTGTTGGTGTCCAATTAATTTGCTTGGCTGGATCTGTACCACTCAAAAGAGCGATTATTGGTTGTAAATCCTGATTTGTAAGACCAGTCAAAGAACGCAGCCGTTGTAAGTCTCCTGCTAATTTTTGAACATCAGCCAACGTCTGAATTTGGGTTATTATTAATGCTTTCAAAGGTTTTACAGATTTTGGAAAAATTTTCCAGCCTAAATATTGCCAAGGCATAGATCGCTGTACTTTCTCTGGTGCCACCTCCAATGAATACTTCTTTAACATATCAACAATATCTAATAATTGGCTGTCTAATATTTCTGTAGGGGAACAAAATAAAATATCATCCATATAATGATAAATTAGCATGATAGCATATTTCTGTCGGATAGGGTGTAATGCCCATTCTACATACAATTGACACATTGTTGGACTGTTTTTCATTCCTTGTGGCAGGACTGTCCATTCATATCACTGGTCCGGTGCGGCTTTGTTCACATTTTTTAAAGTAAAGGCAAAACGGCATGTATCTTGGGGCCGTAATGGTATCGTAAAGAAACAGTCTTTTAAGTCTATTATGATAATATGCCACTCCTCGGGCAACATTGTAAGTAATGGCATACCAGGTTGTAAGGTGCCCATAGGCCACATTTGATCATTAACTTTACGCAAGTCATGTAATAGTCTCCATTTACCAGATTTTTTAGGAATTACAAATATCGGTGTATTCCAAGGGCTGATGGAGGGTTTAAGATGTCCCTGTTGTAATTGTTCCTGAACTAATTTAGCCGCTATTTTGTGCCGTTCTTTGGTGAGAGGCCACTGCTCAACCCATACTGGTTCATTTATTTTCCAGGGGATATTAAGAATAGGTGGCGCATCAACAGTGGCCTTTACTAAAAAACTGAATTAGGAACTGGAATGGTTAAGGTAGCACCCAATTGAGACAGTATATCACGGCCAAGTAAACCCTGTAGATCACCTGGTAAAGGCATAACATATGGTCTGACATTTACTATTTGCCCTTCTTCAAACTGAAATTGAATAACATCTTGACTTTGAAGTGGTGCTCGACCACCGCCAACCCCTTGCACTTTATCTTTAGCTTGAGTTAGAGGCCAATGTGATGGCCAGATATGTCGTGACAAAATGGTAATATCAGCGCCAGTATCAGACATCATTTTAATATTTCTTTGATCCTGTTTTCTTTTCAAAATTACTGTCAGTTGAGGGCGTTGTTGCATCTGTTGAACAAGGTTAACTAAATGCTGCCCAGTAGAGTCAAATCCCATTGTATCTCTATTTTCACAGGAAGCAG
Organism: Athene cunicularia; assembly: GCF_003259725.1. Classification (NCBI taxonomy): domain Eukaryota; kingdom Metazoa; phylum Chordata; class Aves; order Strigiformes; family Strigidae; genus Athene; species Athene cunicularia. The sequence goes on from NW_020799101.1 coordinate 46,094,063, forward strand.
TGGGGGTAGCGTGATGTCGCTCATATAACAAAAGTTGTGCAATCCGTGTCCCTTTCTTAATGGTTAAAGGAGGGTGCGGTGTGAAACAAATTATCTGAATTTCTCCAGTATAGTCTGCATCAATAACCCCCGGCAATACCACGAGACCTGCTAGTCCTGTAGATGAACGTCCCAATAATAATGCACCGACATTGGAATATATATTCTGAATTGGACCAAACATGCCAGTAGGAATTTTAGTAGGTGCAGAAGTCATAAGGGTAACGTCTACTGCTGCTGCCAAATCGATGCCCAAGCTTCCTCTTGTTGCTGGGGCTGGAAATTGGGTGATGCGCCCGCTTGTGTCTTTGCGCGAGCCATCTTCGCGCTGCGCCGGCCGTTTTTTGGAATACGGCATGCAATAGTAGCATGAGTATCTCGATTACAATAATCCTACCACACAGTCGGAGTACAGTTGCGGCGAATATGCCCAGTACGACCGCAACGGTAACAACTGCAATTGGTTGGCTGGGGCTGAGTATTGTGCTTCCCTAATTTCTGAACTGCAGCAGCCATCAGGGAGGTGGTAGGCTTTATGGCAGCCGCAACTGCTCCGGCAATATTCTTTGCCTGTTGCCCTTGATCTGCTCTAAGAGCCAGCTCCAACATATCAGAAACATCCGCGCCTTGCGGTAATGTGGCCAGAACAGTTTTTGTTCGTGCGTTAGCGTTTTCAAATGCTAAAAATCTAAACATGTTGCGTTTACTCTCATCATCAAGTTTGGCGCTACCTTGAATAGCTGCATGCAGGCGATCAATAAAATGGCTGTAAGCCTCAGTTATGCCTTGTTTCACAGTTGTGAAGGCCGGAGTTCCAACTGAATCGGGAACAGCCTCGTAAGCACGAATAGCAGTGTTGGCCACGATCTGCAGCAATTCATATGGGTATCGCAGCTGCTCAGCGATGTGAGAATACGGTCCCGACCCTGTAATCATATCAGCGCGTATTCCCCCCATAGGATCGCCCGGTTGTCGGGATCGGTTAACTTCTACTTGCGCTAGCTGTTCCCATTCTCTATACCACACCAAATACTGCGATGGCGATAGAAGCAGACGAGCCAGATTTGCACAATCTAAAGGGGTATTCAAATCAGCAGTATACAGCCAATCAATTAAGGCTTGACCAGTTTCAGATTTATGCCCATGTTCTTTTATAGTGGACTTGGCTTGCTGTAATACTTTCCATTCATGTTTCTCATAATGTGCTTCACCCCCTTCCTCATTGCGTATAATCGGACACGCCAGTCGGGTAGGAGCCCAATCCCCCTCTAGAATAGCATCATGAATTACTCCAGACCATCGTTTAGGTTTTGCTATGCCTGTGGGCCATGGAGTGGCTATTTTGCCTTGAATAATATCTTGAAGCCCAATGGAAGTCACAGTTTCTTTAGTATCGGGAGGTAAACTAATTAGTGTCCCTGAATTTTGTAAGGCAGCTTGTACCCACCCGTTCACTATTTCTTGGGCAGAAACAGTATCTGACTGTCTTGAAATATCAGGGGGCAAAGGCACCTGGCTGGGATCAATGCCTAATTGGCCATTTTCTTTTGGATGGCAATCCGCTCCACCTTGAGTAATCCGCGGACGCACAACAACATCTTCCTCTGGGGGAGCAGTAGGAGTGGCTGTCTCTACTGTAGACATTGGGGGGTGCAGTACAGGCAAAGATGACGCTTGTTGGGTTCCAGATAATAGTTCATTTACTGACTGGCATGTTTTCCCCGTAAGCCCTCGTACAGGAATAGTTGTGTTGTCTCTAATCCCCGTACATGAAAAACATGAGCGCGGTTGTGTTGCACTGGCGGGGGAGACAATGCCTGTACGGCTGCAGCGGCCACCTTTGCTTCAGCCTTCATATCTTTCAAAACAGTAATAGTCAATTGCCATAGTGTTCGGATATCTTTCACATCACGGTCTTTTCCCCGTATAGTCAAATCCCACATATGGTCGCCCACTTGGCGCCAATCTTCATAATTAAACAGTGTCGGTGGGATTTGAAAATAACCCTGCCCTTTCGCCCAAGAAACAAGCTTTTGCATCTGTTTCTCGGCTACTTCTTCACCTCTCTTAGAGAGAATTGCTATTAAAAGCCTAACTGCTGCAGCGTATTCCGCTTCCATCTTTTTCAGATATGCCGGCCGGCGTATACTCTCTCCCGCTATCAGCCCAGCCTTACCTTATTCCATGTAAGGTCGAGGGGCTCCGCCTTTCAACGCTGAATGCATCTCTAAGACGATAGATGATATCACGTCGGAGTCACCATTTGAGGTAGCGCAGGGAGACCAGAGTCTAACACACAATACTCATAGAGTTATGGTGAATGCTCCGCCGTTTATTGCTTACAGCACATATTTATATTGTAGTTAGTAATGCATGAGGTTAACCTTTACTATGATTGGCTAATTGCTGCTGTCCACGCGCTCAGGCTGCTTTGCGATTTGAAGAAAGCGTACTGATCATGTTCCATGTCGTAAACCTTGCTAAGCAGTTTCTTGGCATTCTTAGCATCGCAGAGTCTGCAGTTCTTCTAGTTGGATCCTGTTCCTTATCCTGTAGATAGGAAGCCTTTCTGACGGCTTCAGGGTCTACGTGCCGAAGTCTGCGTGCTCCTCTGGGCCCGAGGCCAGGTCGGCCTTGAGCATCTCAAAGCCTGCATCGTATAAATCCCAGACTTGGCCATGTCCTTGTTGTATTAAAAACTCCTCTACAGGGGATAAAGTCCCTGTCGTGCGCATGAGGAATATGTTGGGAAAAATGGTTTGGTTTAGTCCTGCACCAGGTAAAGGTAATGGTAAACCCATCCACGGGATTGATGTTGCCCAAGGACCTGAGTGTACCTGGTGGGTGATGCAGGACAATGGAGAGGTCCGATACGTACCACAGGGGGACTTGATTCTGGTTGAGAACATGCCGTGAATTATGTTGTGCCTGTGTAAATTATTACTTTGTTATTGTTAACTGGTAAATGGCAGCCGGACATGACACAGATGGTATAGAAAAAAGGGGTGGATTATGTCCTGGTTCAACCAGGATAAAGTTTTCCCCAGCAGAGAGAGAGGGGGAAGGGATCTCTAGCCAGGTTATTCATACCATGCTGACATCAGGCCCGGTGGGCGGAACCTCTTCCTTGCTCCTTGGTGGGTTTGGGGGAGAATTTTGCTTTCTGTAGACCAGCTAGCGGTATTTATCTGTATATCGTTTGTCTTGTTCACTGTTCTTGCTGTTTATTGTTGTTACCATTGATACTGTTGTTGTTCAGATTGTTCTATCACTCTGTTCTGTTAAATTTCTTGTTATTTTAGCCGGGGTCTGTGTCTAACTTCCAGCCTGACCGGTGTGGGTGGGGGAGGGTCAACCGCCATGTGGTTCCTGATCCCGGCAACGATTAAAACTTGCACAAAGCTCAGCTCAGAAATACATTGTTGTAAAGGTCTAAAAGTGTTTGATGAACATGGGTAATTACAGCTCTATTTTCTAATAGTGTTCACCACTGTGAAGGCAAATTTTTGCTGTGAGGTGTTTTTCTACAGAAGAAATCCTATAAACCATCTGATGATGAATGTTACATATTTCATACACAATTCACTAGAAGTTGTAATGGCCTATTTGTGATGTGCATCTTAGACATTCTTTTCATGTCATATATAGATATATAAATAAGAGGATAAGGTACATGGAATTAGACGTCTCACCTAATTGGGAAGTCAGTTGCTAAGCAAAGTATGTTTGCATCACTGCTATATGTAAATATGTACATTTTATAAATGATATAATTTGGGATGTAGATGATAATTTCACTTTACACATCCTAACAAAACATACTTTAGGAACTGGTAACCCACAAGCACCATTTCTGATTTTATTCTCATGTTTTACTCTAATTTCATAAAAAGCCCAGATATCTTCTTAGAAGTGGGGAAGAGACTATTTGAATTTTGAAGAACTGCAGAACTTTCTTTCTTGCATCCAGCTGGTACCGACTCGGCATAAGTCACATCTAAAAAGTAAAATATTCATTTGACTGTAGACAGTTCATGACTTATTTATGAATAGTTAAGTTTTTACAGGGTGCAGAATCAACTCTCCTTTGTAGCAGAGGAAAATAAAGAGGAAGGGTAGGCAGATACTACCCTTGCCAATGCAATATCCAGGCAGTACATACAAATAACTTTTTTTACTTCTGACAGTAATCAAGCATTTAACATTTATTTGCACTCTGTTCCATAACTGAAATACTGTAGGAGAGGTAGAAAAGACAATGAAATCAAATACTCTCAATAATGGTGTATATATGAATTTTCTTCATATATTGAAAGTAATGGTCTCGGCATCTTTCCCAACAAAATGTGATGTGGCTTTCAAAGTATTTTTCTTGCCTTATTGAATCTGCCTCTCATTGAAAAACTCTAGAGCAGTGAGAACCCTAAAGCTTTATTGTGTGTCCAAAACTTAAATGTAGGGCAGCTGAACCATGATGAACAATTTAAGTGCACAAAAATCAATAAATTACATTTCTAGCATTTTTTGTATGCTAAAGAGATCTCCTTTGGCCAGGTCACTTGCTGTCCAGCTAAGTGAGATTTTTTTCCTGGATTTTCAACAAAATATGGAAAATTTTATGTCCTAAAGAAGACAAACTCAATATGTTTTTGGCATCAGCCAGTAACCAAAAGAAAAGGAAGTCCTAAATTTGATTCTGAATGCCCTAGACTTTTACTGCAGGTCTGTATTATTCAAGAACGCATTCAGTTATTGCAGCTTATTCAGAATGCATGTTGACATGTGGGAATGGAATAGATCTGAGATGGCCCGAGTTCATGTACAGAGATAGTTGCATAGAAAAAAATCAGCATTTTTTGTGTATTTGAGATACACTGCCTCACAGCCTTGAAGTTGGTATGTCACCCAATTACAGAACGGTTTAGGTTGGCAAGGATGTCTTGAGATCAGTTGCTCCCACTGTCCTGCTCAAGGAAAGTCAGCAAGACCAGGTTGCTCAGGACTGTATCCAGCCATGTTTTGTATATCTCTATAGATGGAGACTCCACAGGATCTCTGGACAGTCTGGTCCAGTGCCTGACCACCCTCACAGTAAAAAACCATTTCCTTATGTTCAGAGGGAACCTCCTGTGTTTCAGTCTGTGTCCATTGCCTCTTGTCTTGTCAATGGGCACCACTGAATATAGCCTAACTGTTCTATTTGCACCTTCCCTTCAGGTATTAATATACATTGCTAAGATTACCTTCAGCCTTCTCTTCTCCAGGCTGATGAGTCCTAGCTCTCAGCTTTTCTTCATTCCCTCTCATCAGGTGTTTGCACATGTTAGCAAGATCTCTGTGAGCCTTCTCTTCTATAGGCTGAGAAAAGAATCAATTGTCTCAGCCCCTCTTCATGGCACTAAAATGAGATAAAAGAGCTTATTGACACCAATTTGATGTAGACAAGAAGACTTCTTTATTAATGACTGGGTGCGTAGGGAAGTTGTCTCACCAACAGCATGCACCCAACTCATGTGGCATGCTGATTATAGAGGATACAGTAATATATATTAATCAAGTTCTCATATGTAAACATGTTAATTCCTGTAACTCATTTTCATATTCCCACCTCTTTCTGGTCATGTGCACTCGAAATGAGCCAGGGGGCTGCTTTTGTGACCACCACAGACTACTGACCTAAAAGAAAGACCCTCCAATGCCCTTGACTCAAGGACTTTGGCTCACATTACAATTTTAACATGCTTTGAGGCCTTTTCACAATGTTAAAACACCTAGTGTACATCCTTGCTGAATAGTCTAACAATGGGACCTCATCATGAGTCTTGTTCTTTGAAAAGAAATCTGGTTAATGATTATTACCAGCCTACATGGCATTGACCTGGGACTTTATAAAGGACTTTGTAGCAGCATAACTGGTTGTATGGTCACTTTAAGTACAGTACTTCCATGACTCCTTAAAACATTACATCTATCTTTTTTTAAAACCCATACTCTTGTAAAATTCCATTTAATTAGGCCTAATCATTCCTTATCAAAATCACTGAAAATAATTTAAATCAGTTCAAATTAATAATAAACCAGCAACACTCATATGAAGTGACAATTTCCTCTAGAAACCCAGGACAGTGGTCACTGAACTCTCCAAGTGAGCTGAGTTTGAACGCTAAGATACATTATTTCAATTGGCAAGGATTTGGAGAATAGTTCAGTTTGGCTGCTTTCATGTGTTACATACACTTCTGATTTGGAAGTCTGGAGGTCTTTCTCAAGGACATGAAAATTTTTGTCTGCTGCTTGCCCAGGGACAGATGTTCATAGTTCTTTGTCTAACTTTAACAGTGCAAAGTCATGCTAGGCCTGAAATATGAGAGAAATTCCTCTTCTGAAGACACAGCCTGTGTTGCAATGCCAGGAAATGTGCTTCCTGAACTGCTGCTTAGGATAGAATAACATCCTGACCTGTCCATATCTGTTCTATTGTTACCAAAAACTCAGAATAAAGAACTTATCAACACAAATTTGATGAAGATAAGCAGACACTTCTTTATTGATGGCCGGTGCATGAGTGAGTGCACAACGCACAATCATACAACTTATATAGAACTTATTAATACATGTTCATTAAGTGTTCATGAATAAACACATTATTTCCTGGAAATCATTAACATACTCTCCTCCTATTTCCAATTCTGTGCAGTAAAGTTTAGAAATATCTAGAAATGTGTCTGGGGTGCAAAACAAGTAGGTGGTCCATGAGTCGGCGGTCGTGATCTCCCCCTGCTGGAATTACCCTTTACCTAGTTTCACTATTTCTTGGCAGGTAATTACAAGTTGCTTCATTCGACTCTTCCCAGTTCCCACTAATTCTGGTTCTTGACATCTCTATGCATCCTTCTAGGTCATAAAATACTCCTATAAGTAAAAACTGTATCTAAATTATCTTGAATCTTAAGCCTGTTATCTAAGTTCTAAATGTTACTACTAGTTGAATTTCACCAATTTCTTTGGCCTTGGTATGGGGCTGTACAGAGGATTTCATAGTAGCAGTCGGTCATTGGTTAAATGTGCAAAATAAAATAAATATACAATTTCTACTATTTCTTATATATTCCTATTAAAACCAAACACAATTAATTCTAACTAAAGGCAAATCAGTAACACTATGTGGGGAGAAAAACAAGAATATGGCTTCCATACTTGTTCTTTCCCTTTTATTAGGGCTGTTACTCAGTATTTCATTGTCCAGTGCAAACTTGCTTTCTCCATGTCCCAGGTGGTGAGAAACCAGGAAAAAAAAACCCACTTAGAAATACATCTGGGTTTATATCTCTGCTCTCAGCAGAGCTTACAACCCAAGCTCAGTGCTGTGCCAGCTACTTTCTGATATCCTGTGGTCACACCAGGGAATAAAAAGCTGTGTTCGTGACTCGCTACTGAGATGTGCCTAGCTGGTTAACCATCAGACTTCAGAGTGGGTGATTTGCTCTCCCAATGCTCCCCCCCAAGACAGCTGGAGGAGAAGAGAGTCTTTCACAGCCTGTAGAGGACAACACCACCTGTCAGCACAGGGAAAAGCAGGGAGAATGCTCCTTCCTGACTCACAACTTCAATAAACTGAAAGCTGTTTTTTATTCACCAGTTTATAGGCCAATACCTGATTCACTCTTTTCTGTAGCTTTTAATATTGGAACAAACCCAAGACTTTCTAATTGGTTAAGGAGACAGTTCTGCAAATCTAGAATTATTTTATACTAATTTCTGTTTACTGGTTGCTATATCTAGCAGACTGTTGCTACACAAAAATAACAGTTACTTGCTCTGCAGTTATTGATCCACTTCCTGGTTTGATGAGAGGTCCATGGTAAGTAGGGAAAGGCAGTGGAATCTCCAAAGATCTAATCTCAGCGTTGAAACACAACAACTTTCTCAAACTTGTGGGTCCAAGTCTCCTGTTAAACAGGTAGCTTTGAAGTTTCTACTTCAGTGTGAACTTCTCTAAAGCCTGGAGATACTCATATCCAAAATTTTGGTTTTCAAAATACTCTAATCCCATTATTAGCTTCAGCTAGTCAAAGATCATCTTATCTATCAAATAGCTACATAAAATGTGCTTTTATGAGTTAAATGGCTTCTACAGAGACACCTGCAACGAATTGAATTTTGTATCCTTCTGTTTATACGTTTATATGTTCTGTATGTATGTCAGTGTTAAATTGAAAATTACAGTTTGGCCAGCTGATTCTGTCTGCTGTCTACTTGTTTATTACTTATAATACATCAATTAGCATTCTTAATTTATTTCAGAAGAGGCAGAGTGCATAGTCTGTGAAAGATCACACTTTTTTTAATCTTGACACTAGAATAGGGACTAAAGCCTGAGGAGGAACACTGCCTCATGCACTGAGGCATAATTTATTGTACTTTGGTTTTAGTGCTGTAGTCTGAGTTGGCACAGTAGTGCTGTCTTTTGAAGTTATTTATTTAGTGTGGTTTAATACTGTCATGCTGATAACAAGGTATCTGGGACATGTGAACCGACTTTAAAAACCAAACAGCTTTCTGTAAATCTCCCTGTTTCCAATAATTCAAAAAGGATTAAGAGTTACCTCAAGCAGAAATTAAAAAAAAAAAAAAAGTAATAGTTCTTTCTCATTAATTTCTCCCAGTTACAGGGGATATACCAGTGGTAGAAAAGTGTCCCGTTAATCCTGTGCTGCTAGTTTCTGGGAGAAGCAGCTAGATGGTTTCAGGCCATTTTTTTTCCCATTAGGGTAGTGTTTTCTGGTGGTTTCAGGACTAGAAAAACAGAGATTTCATAAGGTTACTCTTCTTCTGGAAAAAAAATACCAGAACAAACCCCTGGGGTTATATTTCAATAGGTGATGTCAGCTATGCAAAATGACTGACACAATTCAAGTTTCTAACTGACTGATTAAAACAGGAGGGAGCCACACATCCAGAAAGTGCCTGTTTATGCCCATAAGCACCAAAACACCCTTAGTGAGTTGTACCCTCTTTCTGGAATGCTACAGAGCTGTACTTTTCTTATTTTCAAATAATGTTGAAATATGGTGTTTAGTCTTGTAGGTGTATTTCTTTGTTTTGTTTTTTTTTTTCCAAAATATTTAGAAAGTTGCAGAATCATTTGGAATGGTAGAGGTTTGCGTCTTTTCTAAGGACTTACTGTTTTAGAAAATGTTTAGATATTTTCTCTTCCTTTTGATATGAGTAATTTATTTTTAGTTCAAGCATGTCTGAGGGTACGTCTCTCCATTCACCTTGTTGTGAATGCAAACTTAGAAATGTTTCTCCTTTGGCTCAATTTATGTTCAAGCAATCTGAGTAAAAATTAGATCCTCGGATCTTTGTAAATGTATTTATTGAACATTAAAATATTTAATTAAATATTTTTACTCAATATCTTTACCTTGATCTGAAATTTTTACATTTTATTTTCACATGGGATTCTGTATTACCAAAATATTTCAGCTCACAGATAGGAAAAAGGTGATATTGAAATATCACTAAATTGTTAAGGACTTCCTGGATTCTCTGTTTTAAGTCTAAGTAATGGATGACATAATCTTAAATTTTTCTGAAACAAAATTAACTTTCTGTGGTTATGTTCTGTCAAACAATTACAGTATTGGCACTGGGATTAGGGGTAGGAATCAACCTCTCATACCAGCTCTTAACACAATGTTATCTGAAATGTCCGTCTACCATAAAACATCTGGTTCCTATAGTTAAACCACAGTTAGTATTTTTGAATTTTCATGTGACAGGCTGAGGTAACCATTAGTAAGGGTTTTATTTTTAATGGCTATGGTTTTAATTATGTTCTTTGTACAACACTTGCAAGTTAAATTAAAAATAACAGTGCCATATGGATTGTTAACCTGAAGGTCATAATAACCCTTGTTTTCTGGACGGCAAGACTGAAGTGCTTTTTGTTTGTGGTTTTTTTTTTTTTTTTTTTTTTTTTTTTTTTTTAAAACACTTGGAATCACTGCAGTGAAATGCTTGAAAAATTACTTTAATCTGTACTTAGGTATTGTGGGGTGGGTTTTTTTTGTTAGGTTTTTGTTGGGTTTTTTGTGTTTTTTTTTTTTCTTCTCCAGAGAGGGTAGAACTTTAAAATCTGACTCAGACCCTCAGCTGTGCTTATGGGTAGCAAATCTGTCTGTATTTCAGTTTTGCAGTTCTACTGAACATCAGACTATGGAATGAAGTGTCCTAGTTGTAGACACTCACTAAAGAACATACCATTTGGGCCTAATCACACTCAGCTTGTCTTGGAAGTATACCTTACTTGCAGTGCTACCATAACCAGAAATCCCTTTGCTACCCAATTAGGTATGTAGATGATTACCTGTGCCTGCTGGTCTTCACAGATATACTTTATTATTTTCTATTATTTTGTTCATAGAATAGTGAAATTATAAATTAAAGGACAAATCCTTTATATTTATGGCTGTTACAGAAAAGTCAGCCCAACTATGAAATAAAAGAACAAACTGATAAGGAGTAGCTAAATGAAGAGTAATATTTAATGCAGATGATATGTCTAAGGTACTTGTCATCCTTTACATAAAATGATGCTATACACCTGAATGGTGACAACTAACCAAATTAATACATACTCAAATTCATAGTAGATTGAAAGTTTTAATCCATTTCATTTGGTAGGAGCTGGTAAGAAAGGAAATTTTTTGTCTCAATCAATATACACAGAACATATTTCCTCCAAATCATTTGAAACTAGTAAAGAAGCACCTAGTTCATCAGAGGAAACTATGCAAGTAGGATGAATCTCTCTGAGATGACTAACACAACATCAGTATTAACCCATAAATAATATAAAAAGAACTATGGTGTTAAATAAATATAAAAAAGGAAATTACATGTATCACAATCTTTGATGTGATTATTCAAAAACTTCAATTGATTAATTAACAGAATCCTATTAAGAGAGGCATGTATATGAGAAGTGAAATTTGGAGTTTATTCAAAATAAGTTAACTCTGCTGGAAAGTGAAGAAATCTATAAAATATAAAGCTTCATTAAACATTTTAGCCTTGTCCAGGTGCTGAAAACCAAATCTTAGTTTGTCCCATTTTAAATTTTACTATAAAGCACCAGACTGCTTGTACTTGCTACTGATATCTATTTTAATGTATTTAATTATATCTGAATTTTAATTCAAATGGCCTTACCTAGTTTTCTTTCTAATAATAGAGGGACAAGATTGAAAGCAACAGTGCCAGTTTTTATAAAAGTATGTATTTCTCTAACCTCTTTACAGAATATTATGTCCAAAATCTATCTCTTCATCTCTCTGGCTCATGACAATGTTCTGCCAATGTCACGACTCTTTACTCAACTACACTTTGCTCTTTAATTTCACAGCCAGGCTGACTTTTATGTATCACACTGTGTGGGGGGCATAAACTTCTCTGTGAGATGTAGTCCTACTTTCTTCCAAAATTATTTGAAAGATGGAGCTGAGACATGAACATGATGTGCAAAGCTCACTCAGATGGCAGCAGCAGTGTGTCATCATCAGGCAGCAGTAGTTCAGTAATAAGTGTGCTGCCCTGAAATTCTGACAAGGCACCTGTTGTGTCCTGTGTAGAGCTTTGCTCTGAGTAAAGAAGATTCATGACAATTAATACAATGAGAATAATATATACATCTCAGCTTTTCAAGCAAATTGCTTAGATCTGTTTTCTCATCCCCTCCTTTTTGCAGTTCATTTCAGAAAAGTAAGATTTTACTACTACCGCAAACTGGATAACTCAAACCATCTTTATTTGCATGTGTATGCAAAGTGTTCCTAAATTTTTTCTCAGACATCATATATCAAAAAAAGATTACATAATCCAAGAAATTTGTACAAATCAGCTGACCTATATTTTCTGCAATGTGGAAGCTGCAGTCACCTGTATGACGTTACCCCCAAAAAACAGTCATAAAAATGGCACACACAAAAATAAGTGAATATTGCTGACAGTTTTTCAAAGTTTCTGGAGAAGAAAAGCAAAAATCATAAACTGAAAAAACATTTTTTTTTGCTGTTTCAGATGCTTACAGCTGATGTAACTGTCAGGATGGGTATCAATGTGTCTGTATGAACTGCAGGTGAGGAATGAATTTCATTTAATTCAAATCATGAAATGTAACATTGGAAACCTCCGAAATAATTCTGGATGTTAGGAATGAAGACAGCAAGATAGTCTTCAAAATAAGGTCATCAGTGAAATTTGTGTTTTGTGGAATTAAAGAAATACTAAGTGAAAAATTATTAAACTTTAGAACCTCATATTAATGTCTCTCTGTTGTGGCATAAAGGATCTAATATTAGGTAAACCCCATATAGTGTAATTGAATGTGTTCAAAGAAGTAAAAATGTTGATAAAAAATGTTGATAAAAAGGCTGAAAAAAGACAGAATGTGAACCTTTTCTATGAAATTGAATTCTGTGAAAGGATTTTAACTTACACAAAAGGAAAATAATGAGGAAAACTAAATACAAAATAGATATATAAAAAATTAAATTAAAGGACTCCTGAAAGAGACAAATACATGGAAACCAATAATTACATCTTGTTTTCACTCAAAGATGGGAGAAATTCCATTAATATTTAACCTCATTAAAAAGGTTTTATATCAAGATTTCTTTTTATATGAAAGAGTTTTCTTCAGAATTTGTAAGAAATATCCTCTACATGGATATTAGAGAAGTTTACTGGTTGCTGAACTACTGAAAAAAAATTACTTTTTCTTATGGGTAAAAATATTTGTTGGACTATGGTGCAATTGGATGTTATATTTGGTTATGAATGCACAGACACGGAGAGTAGTTATGAAGTCTATGCAAGACTGTCCAAATTCTTGAGCCTGAGAACTGTAATTTTTTCAGGCTGCATATGTGAAAAAGTGTCTTAGCATATACTTCTCAAAAGTGAAACAGATATTGGCCTTAAGCAAATTAATATAATAGCTGAAACAGCCAAAATTTATTTTAATCTCATAAATACATTCTAAATTCTTTTTCCAGTCTGTGACAAACACGGAGGGAAAGTGACTTAGTGGAATGGTGGACTAATAATAAAATTGAGCTTCAGTCCTTTAATCAGATATCAATACATGTGACAATACGCATATCAAGACTGATTATAATTAAATCCTTAAGATATCAGATGCTTCAGAGAAACAAGAAAAAAAAAAAACACAAAAAAACAACAAACAACAAAACCAAACAACCAAAAAAACCACCCAAAACCCAGATAACAAAAAAACCCCCCAGTGACTGTTTCTGTTATCTATTAGGTTTATAGTTTCTTCAAATAAATAAACAAAAGGAGGTCTATTCTTTATGTACATTTCTTGTACTTGCAGTGAAAACTAGGAGATCGTTTTCAGTAAGTCTGTTCTCTTAGCTTGAATTTTGTCTTTTTCCCTATGATTCCTCATCACTGGAATATCTGAGCACTTATTAAAATCTATACATCTTCAGAACATCCTTGGTATTGATTAATCCTTTTGATAAGAATAGAAGTCAGGCATGCAGGGAAATGTTTCCTTTTATATTTGTCTTTTTTACTTTGTTTTCTTTTTTTTTTCCCCCAGTTATCCATAGATGGTTTTAAAAACAGGAGCGTGCATAGAAGCAGGTTGATACATATTAGGGAACTGCTTAGTGCTTGGCACTTAGATGCTACTGCTTCTGGACTAAGGCTACCTGTGTCTTTGCAGTTTAGATATTTGCTGCAGAGTATATCCTGGTAGCATCAGAATGTAGATACAGTACTGTGGAAGCAGATCTGGAGAGAGGCCAGTAGCTTAGCTTCTCCATCAGCCCTGCTTCAGTGTGTCTGTAAGAAGGAGAGCAATGCCGTCACCCTGTACACCTAAGCTGAATTTTCCTTGTTTTTGTTCAAACGTATTTATACATGGATGGGCAGCTGTATGATTTGCAGCAAGGAACTAAATTTTAGGCTATATCCCTGAGATCAGGAGAACATAAAGAGACTCTTCTAAACTTCAAGACCTCAGGATTCACTTCAAATTATTCTATGTTTTAATGAAAGAGAAATAAGAATTTCAATTAATATGAGAAATTTATTAATAATAATAATGATTTGTGTATGTGTGCTGAATGTATATGGCACAACTTCCTGTGTCTTATGTTGCAGATCAATTTCTGAAAACACTTTTCTTATGAGCCGTGTTATCTTATTCTCCTTGTAAGTTCATGGCTCCTCAGGGCAACATTTTGCAAGAACAGAAAATGTCTGAGGCCAAGAAAAAATATGAATGGAATTTCTGGAAGCGAAAATTATTTCCACAGCTTTTGTCAACATTGGGACACACATGCTTTTGCCTTTCTAAAGGATCATTTGATTCAATTATACAGTTTATTTGCTGTGCTTGCTGTAACATTGTTGTTCTTGAATCTTATTTTATGTCTGTCTAGGACAAGTTGAAACATTTTGTGTGTTTGGTGAACAATATGTTCTACAGCATTAGTATATTGAATTTAGCTATTCTTTCAAATCAAACTTGCGTAAATGTTTACATTCAAAGTGCTGTAATACATTATAAACTTTTCAGAGTAGACTGTAAATAAGTACAAATTCTTAAGACTATTCTTCCCCCAAACTGTTGTTTGTTACTGTATGATCACATTCAGATGATGTAGGTAACTGTGTGCCCTAATTTCCTCAAATTTATACACAGCAAGAACAAAAACAACCTCTTCTGTCATACAAAGAACAGAGAGATACATTAACAAAGCAGAAAGGCTGAAATTGAAGCAGTTTTTAAAATGACAGTTTAATGAAAGCAGTGTGAAAATACTGTCAGTCTGATGGAAAACATTTATTCTCAACTTGAATGATGGAAGGTTGTGAGACACTTAAATAATTTTTTACCATTCTGTGGTTATATCAACAATAGGTCAGGCATGACCTGTCATCCTTAATATTATAGCAGTGACGCTGTGCAACAAAAAACCTGTCAGATAACCTGTAGGTCCTGTATTGATCTTTTCACGCTAAAGGAATCCTTCAGATGTATTGCATGTAATAATTCATTAATTTATAATTAAGTTACAACTTGCATTTTTATTTTAAATAAAAAGGGTGTAAAAGAACTATTGTGAAATATGACATATTTTAGTAATGTGCAGGAGATAGGAAAATGAGAGCCTTAATAAATAGCATTATCTATCATTGTATCTGAATCCATAAATACTAACTACAAACTCTGATGAAAGTGATTTGTCATTTTATCTTTACAGATTTCCTCAGCTTGATGTTGCTTGTCTAATAGTTTAAGGCAATGTTTTTTATTGATCATGTTTCATTTCTGCCTAGTATTTTATACTTCATGTTGCATTTTCAGAACAGTATCAGATATCAAAATTCTGCCCTCATTGTAACCCACAAACAACCTTGACTGACAGTAGGAACAAGTTTGTCATTACTTTAAATTTGTTTTTTACACTATGATGTCAATGGTGTCTTACTGCTAACATGCATAATATCATTTGCAATTCTAGCAGAACTATTCATTCTGCTGTGGTCAAGGGTATGCCATTACTTCAAGTTTAAAATCCTCTGATATAACTTAACAGTGCAAATTTGCTTCAGGCAGATGGCACAGAGGTTGTCAGATTCCATTTTATTTCTCCAGAATGTGAAACTAATTGGTCATTTTTTTGTGTTCCAGAAGGGAAAGAAAAAAATCAAGGAGGAAGTTTGGAACAATTTGAAAGTGACTCAGGTAAGTATTGTTAGAAA
This sequence comes from Athene cunicularia, assembly GCF_003259725.1. NCBI lineage: Eukaryota > Metazoa > Chordata > Aves > Strigiformes > Strigidae > Athene > Athene cunicularia. The sequence goes on from NW_020799101.1 coordinate 46,109,909, forward strand.
ATGAATCTGTGCAGGTGATTAGTCTCTGATTTATAAATTAAACACTGGGGAGGGCATATTAAGTAAATAAGGACAGAGTCTGGGACACTTTCTGGAAAACTGCTTGACTCTCAGCATTGATTAAGAAATGTCACTTTGTTTATAATGTACCATACTATATATATACTTTTTCACATACACATTTCTGAATTGACTTAATTGGGATTGGTGGTAATCAGAGATTCACTCCTGAAAACAGCTTAGCCTGAGAGAAGTACAAGACAACACTTGTACCATATTTTGAGAAAAAAAGGTATGCTATCCACTCAACCTTTAAAACAAATTGTAATAGTCTTGTTTCTTACATCAAGTTTATTTCCAAACTTTCAGGTTTATTGTGCTGGGTTTATTGCAGCTGGCCAGGTGCTGGCAGTGGGTGGCTGCAGGGACAGCCTCTACAACGAGAGGCCAGGGCTGCCCTGTGCCAGACACAGCCAGTTCCAGCTAGGTCTGATGAACCCACCAAAAGGCACATATTTGAAAAAGAGCAGAAAAACTCTGGAGAGAGAGAGAGAGAGAGAGAGGTATAACAAAAGAGTAAGAAACAGCACATGGAGCAGCAAGGTGAGAGGAAGTGGTGGTGGAGAAAGGAGGAGGGATGGAGGAGAAGGTGGTATAGGTGATGCAGGTGCTGTGTGGTGCCAGAGCAGACACACCCCTAAAGGAACTGCAGCAGGTTAGGTCCCATGCAAGAGCAGAGGAAAAGAAGGAAAGAGATGCAGAGAGAAACCACAACATCCTGATTGTAATTCTACTTGCATTGCATGTTAATTCAATGAGGGGTATAAGGATATGTGGAATAAGAGTCCTTTAAGGGCATCTGATTAAGGACCTTCTTCAATAAAAAACAGGATATTGAGAAAAGGATGAAGGCATAAATAAGAACGGAGACACACAAATATGACAGACAAGTGATAAGGCACGCAAGGGTCATAGGAACCTGGTCAGCGGCACTAATTGATGAGGACATGTGGGAATGTGGAAATGTTTATTCCAATTAGGTTATCTTGATTGCAGACATGGTCAGTTGGGAAAACAAGGGAAAAGGGGGAAGCCAGAAACCAAAATATATCAAGACACACACCTGACAGAGCAAATTTGGAGACAATAACAAGAAACAATCCTTGTTAATCATATTAGCTGATGGGCTATCAAGAAACTACAGCCACCACTTTGAGAAAGATCCACCTGGATTTTGCAACAAAGTCTGCAAACCTGGGGTGATTTGTGGAAAACGGGCTCTACAACTCAGAGTTAAAAAGCAGGTATATTTACTCCAGTGCCAGAGTGCAAGGGGATTTCTCCACAAAGCTTGCACACCCACTGCACATTTTGCCAAAAACTTATGGAGTGTGGATATCCATATTCATTGGATTACATAACACAAACATACATATGCATGAGTAAGGCTGGGTTAGTTCGAAAGGCTGGTATCAGCAGTTTATGTTATCTTTGCACCTGTGCATTGCCTCCTGGTGGTTGTCTTTGAGGGTATTTGGGAGGAAGGCTCAGAGTCTCTCTCACCTTGTATTATTCCTCAGAGCATGAGCAGATTCTCTTAAGCAAGTTATTGAATAACAAGAGGGTTTTCAGCTGTTTTACTCATTCTAGTTTATCGAAAAGTACCAGTATATCAATTTCTACTATCCATATATGGGTATCTTATTCATTACCAAGACTAAACTAATAAGAGTACATCTGCTTTCCAAGGACAGGAAATACTTTTGCTGAATATAGTAGTTCTTGGTAAGTTTCCACAGAAAACTGCTTTGTTTTGATGAACACGGTAGCAGCAGCTCTTGGTAAGATTCCACGGAATAGTCAGGGCAAGCAGAATTATTAAGCAATATTCAGAAATCATTATAAGTTGCTATAAGTAAATAAGGTGCAAAGCAGGTGATCATTTCCTTGTATCACGGGTTCAGACTGTGAGGAGTGTGAGAATCAATAGAGCTGTACAGATCCATGTAGCAATGTGCAGAGGAAGGCAGAGCAGGGAGGAGCAGAAGGGGGTGATACAGAGAAATGATTACTTGTTTTGAGATTTATTTACTTATTTACTTATAGAAAACTGCTTAGCAACTTATTTACTTAATAGTAATTTAAAAATATTGCTAAGAATCCTGCTTGCCCAGACTGTTCTGTGGAATTTTACCAAGGACTACTGTGTTCGTCAAAACAAAGCAGTTCACTATGAAAATCTACCAAGGATTACAATGTTCAGCAAAATAGTATGCTTTTGTCCTTGAGGAACAGGTGACTCTAACTAGTTGGAATTTTGCTAATGAGTAAAGATAGCCATGGACGAATGGTAGAAGTTCTATTGGTTCTCTTAGAAAAATAAATCAGCTGGAAAATACTTTTGTTATTCAAGAAATTGGCCAAGAGAATCTGTGCATGCTCCATGGAAAAAACAGGGTGAGAAAGACTACGAGCCTTCCTCTCAAAGACCCCCGAAGATAACCACCAGGAGGCAATGTGCAGGTGCAAAGATAACATAAACTGTTGACACCAGCCTTTCGAACTAACCCAGCCCTACTCATGCATCTGTATGTTTGTGTTATGTAACCCAATGAATATGGATATCTACACTCTATAAGTTTTGGTAAAATGTACGGTGGGTGTGCTTTGTAAAAACTTTGTGGAGAAACCCCTTGCAGCCCAGCGCTGGAGTAAACATACCTGCTGTATAACTCTATTCGAGTTGTAGTCTTTTTTTTCCGCGAATCAGGGGACAGACAGAAAGGGGTATAAAGGGGTCCAGTTGCATGTAAATGAGGGCTGGTCAGTACACTTGTTTGGCTGAGCCCTGTGCCTGATCACCAATCTGTCCTATCTTCTTACATCTCTTTACCAAAACTTTTCTTAACTACCTGTCTGCCTAATCTCAATCTCTGTTAGATGTGTGTGCTGCAAGGACTGAGTGCAAGATACCTGGTTTGGTGGTGCAATTCTCATCGTTCCTTGCCCTTTCTTGTTGGGCTGCTTGGTCTAGGTGTGATTCTACCCACCTCTCCCGAGCTATATACCAATCTGAGGACATAAGGACTGGTAATGTTAAGGCCTCCCCTTAACGAGCCTGGCTCCTGCCCCTCCTGATTGATTGTAAATGGTTATAATGGCCCATCATCTCCTAAGGGCCTGGCAGCCTGTGCCTGTAATGTGGTCAAATGGGAACAATAACTGAGTTGCACATTGATCAAGTTCTTGTGCAACTGCTGGGAGGCACCAGAATACTTTATTGTTCAAGCTGGGCATGAGCAAATGGGATCTGACAGAAGTCAATTATCTTGGACCCTATACACTTTGACCACCAGCGAGACCCTTTGAGCTCTTCTGGAATGCAGCAGGCCTGTGACCAGCATCTCCCCTGAGCTGGGAGCCTCTCAGGTACCAAAACCCTTAAGGTGTCATCTGCTACCAGAGCAGACAGAAGGCCAGTGCAAAGTTAACCCACTCGAGTCCCGATTATTGCCCGTTGAGGAATGCCAAGGCATTGTGAGTATTTACTCTAAACTCATGAGGAGGGAAATTTTACTTCGAGCTAGTTTCTTTCACACGCTCTTTCTCTGCTTACTGGTGTGTGGGTACGTACGTCATTGTACTGGATCTGAATACTTTCCTTTCTGTGTATTTGTATGTTTTGTGTTCTTTCTGCTGGCTCTAAATACTTCTGTTTCTGTGGGTATGTTTTGTGTATGCTCATGTACATATGTATAAATTAAGATACCACGAAGTAAGTTAGTGTGAAACTTGTCATCCTATAATCTGTAAATGTCTCAATTTTTATAACATTTTCTGAATTCTTTTGTAAATGATCAATTGCTGTTATTTATTAATAAATCCAAAATTCCTCTTAAATCATTACCATGGTAATACTTTCATCCACAACGCCTGGGAGACCTGTGTGTGTGCAAATAGAATCTGGTGCCAGCCACTGGAGTCAGATCTGGGGTGTGGGCACTCCTGGCCTGTTGTCAGAGACTGTATCAAGTAGAGGGATCCCAGCATGAGCTACTGGAGAAGGTAGAGGTCTTTGACCTCCAGTCATTGGTCAGAAATTGTGTCCCCCAAAATAAGCTGCTGCGGAGCACTGGCATAAGTGAATTGAGTGATGGACTCGGTGCTGGTGGCTGGAAGAGGGGTCAGTGTCCCCAAGCCTGGTGTATATGAGGTATGCATGTATAATCACCAGCAAAATTCCACATGGACCTGTCAGTACGAGACCAGGGTTGAGGCAGGGTTGCCAAGTGGGGAGAGGGGCCTTGATACCGCTCAGGGTATCCACAAACATGTGTGTGCTTGTGAACCTGCAGTATGTCCTGTGTGTGCTGCACTAGTGACCTGCTGTCTCTGCCAGCCCAGGAGGAGGAGCAGACTGGGTTGTCTGCCCTTGTGTTTGTGTGAGTCATCTACAGGGGTGCTATTGGAGGCAGCATCTCCTCTGTGGAAGTGTCCTTTATGTGTGTGTATACTTCTTGGACAAGTGCTCAGTTTACTTACTAGTTGAACTTGTAAATGGGAAAACACCACCCTCATCCCTCAGCCTGGGCAGAGACCCTGGATTCCTGGGCACTGAGCTGGACTCCATTAACTAGATGGGAGAGGTCCTGGGCTGGAGTGGCTGTAGGAAGCAGCCCTTAAAAAAAGCACTGAATATAACCTGCTTTGATAGTGAGGGGTGAGGAAAGGAATCTGAAGGAGTGCTGCTGAGCCCAAGAAAGAAGGAACAGTGCTCTCCCTAAGTGTGCAAATGCTTGTGCTTTTCTGTGGTAGTGTTGTTGTTTTCCTAATACTTCAATCAGTACTTATATTTTTTTAGTTGTCAAAGAAATTAGTTCAATTCCCCAAGCCAAATCTGGTTTGCTTGTGACAGCAACTAGTCAGTGATTGTTTTGACCCATTAGTCTTGCCTGTCTCATTCTCCTTATTCTCTGCCCCTACTGCTGTCTTGTAGGGGTGGGAGTAACAACGGGTTGTTTGGGCGCTTGGCTGTTAGCTGAGGCCAGCCCACCACATTTACAATCAGATACACTCATGGCTTTACATGACTAGATAAAATATACATATATTTCCCCAGCCAAATTGAAATTTTTAAGATCCACTGAGAACATTTCTGAAGCCATGTTAGCTCAACACTTCAGTTTCAACATTTGTAAATATAAATGCTTACAATTGAGATGTGAATTCAGGCTCCAGCATTAAAAATACTGGCTGAAATCCTAGGCTCACTGAAATCAGTTATCAAACTAACTACATAGAGATGCCATTTCATGCCTGAAGCTTTACATCATTTTGTTATTTACTTAATATAGGATAATAAACAAAAACATTTTGAAGTGCCGAAGGAAGATAGGTCATGGTTTCAGTTCAGTTACAGATTAGTTCAAGAACCAGTGCTAATACTGCTGATACTAATGGGACAAACTTTAACCATATTCAAGTGAAACCACTACAAAAGCAGAAAAAAAAATAAAGTAGAACAATTCCTTATACAATTGTGATATAGAAAGCATACAGAGAAACTAGCATACAAGATTGGGACAAACTATTACTATCATGATGGAGGATGAATGCAGAGAAATGAAAATGTTTCTCCAAAGGTAGATATGAAGAAATGGTGGGAGAAGAATACACAGGCTTATATTATTCACATATACACACACAGCTGAAACATCAAAATATGGTAAACACCCTAATGAACAATGTTTATAAAGGCAAAGTTATCTGCTTGTTTGTAGAAAAAGCTTTCCCTTTAGCATTAGTAGTGACACATCTAAAAAGGAAAGAAAAAAAAAAAGACAATCTTGATTTGAAGGAAGCCCTATAAATATGTTGTACATTCACCACTCAGCCACAATCTTCCTCTGACTCTTATACATATTAAAATAGTTTCAGTGTCCTTTCTTGTTGTGCCAATAGGCATTGTAATTATCTAACAATCAAGTCAATTTTAGTCTCATTGTAAAATTTTGTGGTTTGAACCCAGATGGCAACTGAGCACCAAACAGCCCTTCACTCACACTCACTCCTTCCCCTCCAGTGCTGGGAAGGAGAAAAAATGAATCAAAAGGCTCAGGAATTGAGATGAAGTGAGTGAGGAGTAGTACACCCATTATGGTCACAGGCAAAAACCAGGCTTGTTAAGGGAAGAAAAGAGGACATCACGTTAATTCAAAACTCTAACAAAAATAACACCTAACAGATGGAATGAGACAGTGAGAAGCATTACCACAACTTAAAAAAAAACCAAACCACCTCTCACCCCACCTCTCTCTTCTGCCTGTCTCAATTTTGTTCCCCATATCTCTACTTCCTTTCCCAGCAGTGCAGCAGCAGGGGATGGGGGGCACAGTCTGTCCACCACTTCTTCCGTCAGTGGTGGGGGAAGCACTCTTCAACATTCTTCCTCCTGCTCAACATGGTGTCTCTCTCATGGGAGACAGTCCTCCACAAACTCTCTCTGTTAGGAGTCCTCCATACAGGATGCATTCTTATCTAGACACTCAAGCATGAATCATTATTGTTCTGCAGTCCTCCCAGTGGTGAATTACAACAGCAGGGTCTTCTCACAGAGCTCCAGGGGTCCTCCTCAGGCTTTGGGCGAATCTCTGCTCCACTGTGGACCATGAGTGGCTGGAGGGCAGCCCTGTTGTCTCACTACAGTTACAGGAGGACTCTCTCTTCTGGCATGCCTCCCTCCCTTCCTCTGCCTTCCTTCCACTGACCTCAGTGTTTGCATAGGTGTACTTCTTGTAATACCTCTTCACAAATCCCCACTCCTTCTAAAGTTCCCCTTCTTAAATACATTATTGCAGAGGCACAGCCACCATCACTAATTGTCTCAGCCTTGGCCAGAGGTGGGTCTGACTTGGAGCCAGGGGAGCTTTTGAGAAGCTTCTCATAGGGAGCCATCCCTATAGCCCCATCCCTCACAACCAAAACCCCCAGCACACAAACCCAGCACACAAAAATATAAGGATATATAAGTGCACGTGTTTCTGTAAAGGTATGTCTTTAGAGTCAAATTTAACCCTGTTTTAGGAGACACTACTGAGATTTACCTACCAAAGGTTAAAGACTGAAAATACCTCTTGTATGCACATCTTCCTGCATGTTCCCTGCCTGTTTGTAAGAAGGTAGAATGGTTCTGCTGAAAGGTTATATTTATTGTAATAGCTTTCTTCAGAAATCTCCATTAATAAACATTATAGTTTGAGGCACTATGTTGTGTTTGGAGAAAGCAGTGCGGTGTGTGTCATGTCAGAGGGCTCTTGCAGTATGAATGCTATCTGCTCATTGCTGGGAGTTCTAGCTGGTTAAAGCAAGACTGTTATACCTTGCAGGTCTAGGGTAAGTCCTAGATAAGTCAATGATCTAATGCATAATTAGAAGTATCAGCATGGGTCTTTCATTAAGAAGCTGTCTGAGATGCTAGCTGCTGCCCTAGCTACCTGACAATGTGCTGACAGCTAGAGCAATTGCCTAGGAAAAGGAGGAAAAAGCCTGGCTTAGGTAAAGTCCCTGAGCTGCAAGCAGACATCAGAATTTAAAGTTCCTAAAACACAGCAACAAAGTTCGTAAGCAAAGTTCTCAGACTATAAATAGGAAAGTTGAGTAACTAGGAATATGTGACTCTGCCTTTTAAATTATTGCTGAACAAGATCCCTTACCAGATGAGCAAGTTTCCGTACAGTGTATAGACCATGAAAAGAAAATTAAGAATAAAAAGAAGAAATAAAGGGAAACAATATTTAACTTGGTCAGAAAGCAAGCCAAAACCCCTCCTTAACAGAGAACTTGAAGAAAAGCCTGACCCCCGCAGAGTATGAGAAAATGCAAATCTGGACATCATTTCAAGTGCTAGAGGCACTTTTCTGAAGGTTGCGAAAAATAACTTTGAAAACCAGTGGGTATAAAATGTGCCATACTTCATCTAAGCCTTTGGTTGTTTCAAGTTTTCAAGCCTCTGGGCACTGAAATTTTTCTGTAACAATTTATGCAGGGTGAAACTGAGATCATACAAAAGAGATAGTGGCTTACAGAAGGGAATGTCTTATTTGCCATCATTACAGTATTTCCTGCCTATTTAATCACACCTCTTGTGTCTAGCTAGAATGGGAAATGGACATAGAAACTTCTCTCAGAATTATATCTACAATCAGTCTGCCTTGATTTTGTTAGGCACACTAAGCAGCCCTTAGCAGTGTTTGGCTTCTAGACATCCCTTAGTAGGCTGACCTCTACATTTAAATATGCTAGTTTGCTCCTTCTATCCAAAGTTCAGCTAGTTTCTGCACCTGATGGAAAATGTCACAGAAAAATTCAGTAAATGCAAACCCTACATGGACGTGATTTCTACTCAGATGCCAGTAACTATTGCTACATGTCACATTAGAGAAGACATGCATAAAAAATTGACAGTTTTGACTGAATCTTAAATGTTTGGAGGTTTTTTCCACTCTGTAAAAGAACTACCTTGAAAATCAATACTCAGTACTTATCTGTCAAGTGGACATGATTAGTACAGAAAAGCGGGGGAGAGGAAGAAAATAATGTGGAAAAGGGGAGGATTACCTGATTTGCAGGTGTGCAAGAAGTTTTGACCATTGTCTTTTCACTGCTGGTAGATAGAGTTTCTGCTGTGCCCAGCCAGTGATAGGCAGGAATGACACAGGATGCAGGAGAAAAAAGCATTACTTCCAGCATAAACAAGCACTTGTAGTAAATTCTGTACTGTATTTTCAGGAGCAACAATCTCTTCCTCTTTGAAAGCTATTTAAATTCCATCAGAAAATCAGCCCAATGTTGAAAAACACATGGTTCAAATTGAACTATGGCTTTAAATAGATATTTTCGTAAAGCACTCACAAATACTTTGCCTCTGAAAAAATTACAGCCCATTTTCATCAAGATATTGAGGGATCCTGTTGTGGTCAGCAGAATCTTGAATGGCCAGGTAACATCAGTTGCTAAAAATGTCTGTCACACCTCAGTTGGAAGGAACATTACCTCTTTCTGGTATTTAGCGGTGCTTGTATACCTATGTTCCTTTCAAAGATGGGGCTAAAGTCTGTGTTAGGTTTAAATAGAAACTATCTAGCTGCAGAATTGACAGTAATGGTAGCCTGGAGACAGGGGCTTTTGCTATAGAAACACTATGTCCCCTGAGCTAACAATTTTACAGCTTATTGTGCCATACATAGAAAAGTTGTTTAAAGGTGTCTTTGATCACAGGCTTGGCAAACCCAAATGTGTAGGAGAGGTGAGCTTCTTTAGGACTCAGGCTACCCAGCACTTTTGCTATACACTCTGTACACCATCACTCTGCTCCAGGTTAATTGAAAGCCTCATAATGGCACAGTTCCCCACATGTCCCCTCCCAAACACTACACTCAGCTAGAGTTCACAAAAGTTAGGAGAGCTGATAAAGTGATTGGTCTGATTCTGCTTCTGTTACAATACCAGGGAAAATATATCTGACTTTATTGAAAGTAGAATCACACCTGTAATAAATGTAGAAGAGAGAGAAAGTGACATGTTAGGAAACCTAATCCTTTTACCAGCTTATGTAGAATTATTTCTGATGGAAATGCGTAGGTAGCTACACTGATCAAAAAATACAGGCTTAGTTTTATTTGCACTTAGGTCTGCAGGAGGACTCTGGATTTATAAATAGAACTGCATATGGAGTTTGATATCTTTATTTAAGTTTGGTTATAGGAATTCTGTAATCTTAATGCTCACATCATACCAAGAAGAGGTATTAAATCAAATGTCTCATCTAGCTTGCAGTTGTAATGGTTTGCCCAGAGGGTTTTTGCATGTGGTAATTGCATATGTCCTTTCACAGTGGAAACAATGTGTTTAGGAATGAATGCTCAAGACCTCCAGACTGTTTACTGAGAGAACAGAAGTAAATGTAGAATCAGTATCTCCTTTAAAACTAAAGGTTGTGCTGGTTAATATTTTGTATAGTGAAATAGTTATACTGCATAAGAAACATGATAAGTACATACCGCTTATAATTTAATTAATCAACCCAAACACTTTTTATTGTCTGAAAATAACACAAAGGATTTAAGAGTCTCTGAACATGTGCAACTGGCATATAATATTTCAAGATTAAAATAAAGGCAATAAAAGCACTTTTGGAATCCCTTTTGGGGGTCAACACCTAATTGGAGGAGATGGGATCCAACTGACTCTGTGGGGAAAGAGATATTTTTGTCAACAGCCTGGTACAGCTGCTAAGAAACCTAGTAGGGAGAGCTTTAAATGGGGAGGGACAGATTCCTCAACAAGTAAAGAAGCTGTGGGTGGGGTAACCAAGCCAAAAACCTGGGACAATGGTAGCAGAAGGGACACAGTAGTCAACAAAACAGAGCTAAAGTGCAATCTGAACATAGGTATGTGAAGAAGGAAGTGCCTGCAATTTGTGGGGAAAGCTCTCAAGACTACAGAGGAATCAGCACACGTGGGTGCCTCTCTGTGGTGGGCTGACCCTGGCTGAACACCAAGTGCCCACCAAACTGCTCTATCACTTCTGCTCCTCAGCTAGACAGGGGAAGAAAAGAGAAAGACTCATAGGTTGAGATAAGGACAGGGAGATCACTCACCAATTACAGTCACAGGCAAAACAGACTTGGCTCAGGGAAACTAGTTTAATTTATTTCTAATCAAATCAGAGTAAGATAATGACAAATAAACCAAATCTTACATCTTCCATACACCTCTGCTTTCTTCCCAGGCTCTACCTTCTCCCCCTGAGCAGTGCAGGGGGAGAGGGGAAATGAGGGTTGCATTCAGTTGCATCACACGCTGTCTCTGCTGCTCCTTCCTCCTCACACTTTTCACCTGCTCCAGCCTGGGGTCCCTCCCACAGAAGACAGTCCTCCACAAACTTCTCCAACCTGGGCTACAGTTCTTCACAACTTCTCCAGCAGGACCCTGTGGGTCCTTTCCATGGGGTGTAGTCCTTCAGGAATGGACTGCTCTGATGTGAATCTCCCATGGGGTCACAAATCCTGCCAGCAAACCTGCTACAGTGTGGGGCTTCTCTTCTGCCAGGAACCTACTCCAGTTTCCTTCAGGTGCATCCACCTACTCGGGTGTGGGATCCTCTATGGGCTGCATGTGGATAGCTGCTCCAGCACCTGGACTACCTTCTCCCTCTTCTTCTTCACCAATCTTGGTGTCTGCATAGTTGTTTCATATTTTCCCACTTCTCTGTCTTGGCTGCTGTTGTGCAGCAGTTATTTCCTCTTAAATACATTATCACAGAGGTGCTACCACCATTGCATGATGGGCTTGGACTTGGTCAGCAGTGGGTCCATCTTGGAGCTGTCTGGCATTGGCTCTATTAGATGTAGAGGAAGCTTCTAGCAGCTTCTCACAGAAACTGTCCCTGTAGCTCACCCTGCTACCAAAACTTTATCACTCAAACCCAGTACACTCTCTGAAATGCCTCTAATACATGCTGCATGGAGAACAAACAGGAGGAGTTAGAAGTCTGTACACAGTCACAGGTCTATGACCTCACTGTGGTTAAGGAAGTATGGTGGGACTGTACACACAGCTGGAGTGCTGTGATGGATTAATAGATTCCTTAGGAGGGAGAGAGCAGGAAGGTTAGGAGGAGTGGCCCTTTGAGTTGTCCTTTATGTGAGAGAGCAGCTGGAGTGCATGGTGCTTTGTCCAGGGATGGATAAGGAGCCATGTGAGAGCCTGTATGTGAAGATTAACAGGCAGACCAACACGGTTGCTGTTGCTGTGGGTATCTGCTATAGACCTCCTGACCAGGAGGAAGTAATAGCTGAGGCCTTCTTCAGATGACTGGAAGGAACATCACATTTCCAGGCCCTGGTCCTTATGGGGGTCTTTAACCACCCTGATATCTGCTGGAGGGACAACACAGAAGGATTTAAGCAATTTTGGAGATTTTCTAGAGCACATTGGTGACCACTTTCTGAAATGAGTGATTGAGAAGCCAACAAGGAAGGTTGCTCTGCTGGACCTGTTACTTACAGGCAAGGAAGAGCTGGTCATGGATGTGACAGTCAGTGACAGCCTTGACTGAAGTGACCAGAAGATGGTGGAGTTCCTGATACTATGAGGAGGGAGCATTGCAAAAAGTAGGACCACAGCACTGGGCTTCAGGAGAGCAGACTTTGGCCTATTCAGGATCTGCTTGCCTAGCATTTTATTATACATTATTACAGCTTTTCAGGCTTTGACAGCCATGTAAATATATCTATCTATGGGCAGCTCAAAATCCGATGGGAGGAGCTATTTTCTGAATTTTTGAAAGAGAGAAACACTGATTTTGTAAGCAGTTTTGTCTTCAGTTATACTTTAGTGTCAGAGACTGTGCTGATATGAATAAATATTAGTATGTTCAGATTAATTATGAAATAAAAAGTGTAATTCTCTACTCCAGCACTCCCCATCCAGGCAGAAGACTTTGAATATCTGTGTAATGCCTTTGTTATTTGCTTTCAAACCCTTAAAATCCTTCTTTTTTCGAGGCTAAAGCACTCACGCATGGTGTCTGTCGCCTATCAGAATGATCCATTCAGGCTTATTGTTTCTTCACATTCCTATGTGCATGTGTGCTCCTCTTTTATTTCTTCCACATGCTTGCACTGTAGACTCTTCCAAGCTGTAACAGTGGTCACACTCACCAGTTCTTACATTCTGCATTTCTATTCTGTGTTTCTGTGGGAGATCCTTGACTTTTAATAATCCTAAAATAATCTTCTCTAGATACAGTGATAGTGCAGTTACTACTGCTAAAGCTTTTGCTATTACTGTTTTTACCAGCCAAGGATGTTATCCACTTGCATAAACATAACTCTGTTATTTGGCCTGGAACTGTCTTTCCCTAAAATAACAAGACCTCCCAGGAATATTTAATACCTGGCATCCCACACTCTCCTTAGCTGCTCAACAGAATTCAAAACCAAACTACTGCCTCTTTGAATTAATTTTGTAACAAGTGGACAAGTATTTTTGTGTAACTAACTGCTTCAGTGCTTTGTTTTTCTCTCTCAGTATTAGGTCTGTTGGGAAGAAAATCTCTAACTACTAAAATTTTTCTGAATTTTAAATTAATTTAGTATTAATCAATTTAATGTGACTGTTCAGGAAAAATAAATTCAATCGGGCCTCATTAGAATTAAAATCCCTGTCACTAACCTAGGCATTTCACTGTCAAAGAATGGCTATGTATTTCTATTTACAGAAGAGATTACATCAACTTCCTGTTCTTATTTTCTGTTCCTTGTTCCATTGTTTTCATCACAACAAATATAATCGTCATAAATATATGCTCACTAGTCTATAATCAGGCAACAGTCAGTCCCACTGTGGTTTTGCAGATCAGACATTGTCTTTGTGCTATGTCATGAAACTGGGCTACAGCTCTTGAGCATCCAACAGAAAATCCATTTTGGCCTTTCTCCAGATGAGAGAAAACAGCTGGCTAGTGGACTGAGGAAATATAGTAAAAATAAAGTAAATTGAGGATTTAAATACTTGTATGCACAATACATTAGAAAATTTAATCTTTACTGAAATATTTAGTTAAAACTTTGTATTTAGTTACCATCCTGCTTCCTTTACTTCATTTTTTATGTGTCTCTTGACAAGATGGAACTCTAAATTTGCTTTCTGCAGTAACATCCTGAGATGTAAAATACACTATCTTTCCTTACAGAAACACTTCAGTTTTTATACTACTAATAAAATTAGGTTCTTTTTTTAAAAAAAAACCCAATAATTTGCAATTGGAAAGATTATGAATTTCAGGGAAAAAAAAAAAAAAACAAAATATATTTAAAATGCATCTGAATTGTTTTAAAAATGAATAACAACTTCAGTGAACATGCATTAATTTAGTAATTTGTATGTCCTACTTGTTAAACCCAACAGTGTAAATGCCTGTTTCCACTTTGTTTCATGTCTTTTCTCATTATTATATTTTATACCATTACATATAAAAACATATCCTAAGATAATTTACATCAGGCTAAATGTGATTTGGAGACTTTAAGGATTATGGATATGTTTGTTTTTTCATTAGTTTCTGACATTCACAATGTGCAAAAGAAAAGGATTGCTATTACTGTATCAGTATATTTCTTTCTAACACCCTTTTTCTCTTAAGGTGACGAAGGGAAGCAGCTAAGCACTTTATCAAATACATTATTGAAACCTAATCCATACTTGGATTTTCTAAGCAAAAGTTATCAAGACATAGAGAGAAAGATCCACCCTGGCCAATCTGTTAGGTCTTCTATTATTCTGAGCATCCAATGGCTTTGTTGTATCCAACCCCCACACCCCACTCCCCACACCCCCAGTCCAAATGTTGAGGTGGCAGAAGAGATCCTCTGGAAAGTGAAAACATCCTGTTAAGACTTTTGTTTGATAGATTTATTTTTTGTTGCTGGTTTTGTTTGTTTCTTTATTTATTTTTGTTGTTGTATTTCAAATATTTCTTCTATATTTGTCAATTTTCCTCTGGAAAATTAGTGAGCTCTGAAATGATCTTGCTCTAAGTTATGCCAGAACAGCATGCACTGGGATCTCTTCAACCGAATTGAGAACAAAGCCATTCCTAAATATGAAAATGGGTGATGTCTTAGATGCTGTTTATTCCCTGTGAAAATGATTTCACACTACACTTTTTCATGGGTCAAAGAGATTATAAGAGTTCCATTTTTATGTAACATGTCATTACACTAACGTGTACCATACTGACTCAACCTTATTCTACTTAAAAGAGACCCTCTGAGGAGTTATTTCTATTAATAAAATGCTTTGCATGATTCAAATAAAATAAGTTATTAAAATTTCTCCTTGAAGACCATAATCTTCTAGAACAATTCTGTGTTGGTTTAAGCCCTGCTGGGACTGGATACTACGTTGCCGTTGCCCCTCCCCCACCCTCGGACACAAGTAGGGCACAAACCCTGGGTCAAAATATGAAGAAATTTAATACAACAGTGTAATAAACAATCTGAACAACAACAGTAGCAATGATAACAACAATAAACAGCAATAATAGTGAACAAGACAAAAGATATACAGAGAAATACCGCAATGGTTACAGACAGCCCCATGCTCCCCGCGACCAAAGCCACAAAGGAAAAATTTCCCATGCTCCCGTGCCCGGACCTGATGTCAGCATTGTATGAATAACCCGGCTGGATATCCCTTTCCCCCCCTTAACCCTATCCTAGATGAACCAGGACAAATTCTTACAGCGCAGAGGATGACATATTTTGACATATTTTCCCTCCTGTATGTGAAGTAACTTGGATACCTTGAGGTATACCTAAACTTTAAAACTTGTTATGGAAGGTATTTTAATTTTGTAAAATGAATCAGTTCATGCAAATAACTTCTTCAGAATGCTAGCAATCCTGATCAAGGACTAAGTTGTACTAAACAGGTAATTGTTAAAGTATTATCTTAGCTGTTATCTTTAAATCAATTTTGTTTCTCAGATCTATGATCCATAAAGTCTATACCAGCTATTAATGTACAATTCATCTTAAATTAAAATGATGGTTTTCTTTGGCAAGATAATACAATGTTCTTTGTTATGCAATTCTAACAATATAGTTGTCAGTATAAATTTTCTGGCAGTAGTAATTAACTATTATATCATTCATTTTATTGATGGAGAAAAAAATATTTTCTTATTTGTACTGATGTAGCATTTCCATTACTCCTTAAGAAAGACTTGGCAATATTTCATACTGAGTGCTATTAGGAAAAATTCTATTACTGCCCAGTAAATATATTACTTTTTTTTTTTTTTTTTTTTTTTTTTTTTTTTTTTTGGACTTGCTTTCATTACATTTTCTGCTTCGGTGTAAGAGTAGCCTATTTCAGAATCTGTCCATCCAAAAAAGTTAAGTGGCTTTCCATGGAAGCACTTCTCACATGCACCATGAATTGCAGTGGCACAGCCCTACACATGGTCAAAATAGCACAGATGTTTAATTATATTTGTAATAAACAGGTATTCATCAACTTGCTATAATTGTAAAACTCCCCTAATTTTAATTTACATAAAGAAATATGTTCTGACTGTAGTTTTTTTCTCAGTTTGAATAGACAAAAATGCCTCCAGAGTACTTACCAGTTTTCAAAGGTTTTGATTCTAATTAGCAACTTATATAACCTTTTGAATTGGGAATATTCTGTGCTGTGTACCAACACCCATTCAAGCCTCAGCTATGCCCCAAAAAGGCAGGTCTGCTGTGTCATTTAACATAAAGTGCAGCTTTGATTACTGTGGGTTTTTTCTAACTCTCTTGCTTTTGCTAAGCAGTTGCAAAGACACAGAACAAGTATGGAAGAACCTCATCCTCCCTGTACATGCATCTTTGATCCTAGACAGGTCCAGGATTCCTAACAGGGAAGGATGGGAACTGACTTCCAAGTATTACCATCTGTGATGTCAACAACCTTCTCTTGTTCTTTCCTAATGTCTGTGATATCTCCTATCACTTCTTGTAGGGTGTCCTGTTCCTATGTTTTTATCCGTGTCTTCCAAATTAATCTTTTTTAACTTTCCTGTGTATATCAATTCTGCATCCAGGACCACAATTCACTCCAGGTATATCACCTTAGAATAAGTTGTTCCCCAGAAGATAGCAATAAACAAGGCATTGAGATAAATATCAATTAGCATCCATTAATAAATGAATAAGAAATCGGCAAATCTTCTAATGTAAACAAAATGGATAATCCATTGAGGACTTCAAGAGGAATAGAAATATTAGGGAAAAAAGTAATATTAAATTCTTTTTCTTTGCCCCACCCCTCTCATTATTGACCTTCTTTGTAATGTGTGATCAATATTTGTTCCCTGTTTTGTTGCCTTATGTACAAAACCTTACCAAGGGGACTGCAGGAAGGACTGCTGCTCAGACACTAGAAATTTTATTATAAAATATCACTATTAAGATAACACAACTCACAAAGCTGCAGCTTCTGTAGATATTTTAGATTACACATTTTTTAGTGTTAAAAAAAAATATGTCTTTGTCCTTCAGAAAATATGCAGGACTTTGGGTCTGTTCTGTATTAGGAGAATGTCTAGCATATTTTGGGCTCATTAACTAATAAAAATAATCACAAGTATGGTGGTCTCTTAGTATGTTTTTGCTGGATCATACCATAAATCCTTTAAGAGAATAAAGTTCTCCTAGTCCAGTATAAACAAAATTTTTATTGGTTCTGTGAGAAAGGCAGGTAACTGTTTATCAACACCAGAATAATTTGGCAGAAATTACGTGCCTTAAGAGCAAAGAAAACCTAGTTGTTATTGGAGTCAACACAAAAGATGTCTCTTTATTTCCTGTAAAGGAAAAGATTCAAAGTGGTAATGCTATTTGGGAACAACAACTTGTTTTCATAAATGTAAGTGCTCTTCCTTATGGAATGCATTAATTATCAGAGACAAGGGGAAATGTTTAGTATGTGAAGCTCCAGGTATACTTAGAGTGTCACAACAGTAAATTATTACCACCAAGAACTGACACTGATATAATCACATATAACCTGCTACTTCAAGTATTATGCCAATTACCTGTGTGGCTTATGATTAAGTTTAAAAACCAAAGATGATTCGTCAGGTTGTGGGTTAAAATTTGAGAATTTATGGATATAGGAAGTGGGAAGATGCTAAAAACCAAAGCTATGTTTCACTGTGGTAGTATTACTGAAATTTGTTTTTCAGATAAAATGTTATCTTGCATGTCTCTTAGTTAAAGAATAAAATGGATTAGAACAAATGTATGGAAAAATGAGAGTTATGAACATAAATAAAAGTCTGCAGGATTCGGACAAGAAATTTGTGAAAGAATAATGTAATGTAATTTCATATTTTAATAAATCTATAAAAATGCAATAATTAAAATTCTTTCAAATTTAGCTCTGTCAATATTTATAAAAGAAAACAGAAAATGACAAAAATGAATGTCATTCAAACAACATGAAACAAATAAACATTTATGTCAAGGTGATCATCTGAAAACAGACTTTCTATAGGTCTTTGGTTTTCTTTGTATTCCAAAGCACAGATTTAGTTATAATAATAACTAACGAGCTGTTAGTTAGTAATGAAAAATTAGAGTAAATACCACAAACCACCTAGTGAATGTATTCTCTTTTGTATAATGTAATAAAAGGAATATTGAATTCTCTCAGGAATAAATGTGCTATCCAAAATAAAATTTGTTCTGTCAAGACACATAAGAGGTATTTATCCTCTACATGTGTTCAAGCAGAGTATAAGTAGAGTTTCATTTCACATTTCTTGTATTTTTATTTTTTTTTCTAACTCATTTTGTTTTTCATTTATGGCAAAAATAGTCCAAATCTTGGTTACTTACTTACTCTCTATCTGGTCAAGATGCTTTCATTGGTAACATTAATGATGAAATAAAATATTTTCTAAGAGGAAAAAATATGAGAAATCTTTTACCGTTTTCTGAATGTTTTGGGGTCTTTTTGTTGTGTGGTGGGTTTTTTGTTTGTTTGTTTGTTTGTTTTAAACTTTGAGATTAATATAATCCAGAATGTTGTCTTCATGCACTGAGTACAATTAAAGGGAGAAACACAAAAGACTACTCCCAGATATGTGTATGGTGGCATACACCAGCATCTATTCTCCAGTATTTCAGGAGGACCTATGTGACACTGCACCATACACCTGCAGGACAGAGAATCTGGTTCTTTTATTACCTACCATCAGGATTAAAAATGATAAAGTTGAATTATTTTGGAGAACAGCCACAAGTACACTTTTATCCTATTAACTGGGAGGGAGGGAGGGAGGAAGGGAAGGAAAGGAAGGAAGGAAAGGAAGGAAGGAAGGAAGGAAGGAAGGAAGGAAGGAAGGCAGGCAAAGAGAGAGAGAAGAGAAAGAAGGAGAGAAAGAGAGAAAGAAAGTGAGGGAGGGAGAAAGTGAGAAAGGAAAGAAAGAAAGAAAGAAAGAAAGAAAGAAAGAAAGAAAGAAAGAAAGAAAGAAAGAAAGAAAGAAAGAAAGAAAGAAAGAAAGAAAGAAAGAAA
>NW_020799101.1:46129089-46148365 GCF_003259725.1 Athene cunicularia
ATTTTTTTTTTTTTTTTTTTTTTTTAGGATCCTGAATACCTGAAACAATGTGAATGTGGAGATCAGATAATCTTAACATCATTTCTGGTATTGTGGAGAGGGGCAGAGGCATGGTCAATGATGATCCTTTTTATTGCATCACCACACACCAGGGTGATCAATTTATTGCATTCGTTTCCTGCCTTGGGATGTTGCATTCCTACGCGTAAGAGAATATTGCAAAGAATAAAGGTATACCGTTAAAGAATCATGGATAGCTGAGCGTAACGTAGTGCAGTTTCACACAGACAGCCTGTCGGGAATATCTGTTGTACTTCCCTAAATCCACAGAATCACAGAACTGCTTAGGTTGGAAATGGACCTCTTGAGATACTGTATAGTCCAACTGCCCTACTTAGGCAAAGTCCACAAGAGCAAGTTTCCCAGGACTGTATCTAGTCATGTTTAGACTAAGCCTAAGGACTGAGTCTCAAAACCCAATTTGGGCAACTTGTGCCAGTGTTTGACCACTCTCACAATAGAAGAAAAAAAAAAAAAAAAAAAAAAAAGTGCTTTCTTGTGTTCAGTTGGAATTTCCTGCTGGTTTTTTGTGCTTATTTTTTCTTGTCTTATCAGTGGGAAGAGTCTGGTTCCATCTTCTTTGCATCCTTCCTTCAGATGTTAATGAGATCTGCCAAGCCTTCTTTTCGCTAGGTCAAACAGTCCTAGGTCTCTCAGCCTTTACTCATGAGAAATATTCCTATCCATTAATCAGCTTCTTGGCCCTTTGCTGGAGTTGCTCCCTTGTGCCAGGGAACCCAGAACTGGATCTGGCACTACACAGGTGTTGTACTCCCCCTGCTGAGTAGAGAAGAAGGATCATCTTCCTCAGACTACTGGTGTTGCTCTTCCTATTTTGCAGCACAGGATGCTACTGCCCACCTTTGTCATGAGAACACTGTTGGCTCATAATCAACTTTTTGCACACCAGGACTTCCCAGGTTTTCTTTGCAACCCTGCAAGAAATGGGTTACTCCCAGCATATGCTAGTGCCTGGGGTGTTACTCCTCAGGCACAAGACTTTGTACTTGTTGAATTTCATGAGCTTCCCATCAGCTCACTTCTCTAGTTTTTCATGGTCCACTGGAATCAAAGCACAAACATCCTGTCTACTGGCCACACCTCCTTGTTTTGTATTGCCTGTTTCCACAAAATGTTAGCTGGCATGGACCAAAACTATGCCAAGGAATAAGCTAACAGTGAGGCAATATGCATGATCAGATGCTTATGACTTGAATTCACTCTCCAGCCATCTCTGCTTCATGTATTGATATGGGTGTCACCTAAACCAGTAAGACACTGCTTTATTGTTTTGCTGTTAAGAAATAGCCACAGTATATAGTGTATGCTATTCTACTATGTTATATTTAGAATTTCTTGCAGAGGAGGTACATATACCTGGAGTACAAATATTTTGCTTTTACTAGTCAAGAGAAGGTTTACAAACTGAATGTTTTCTCTTTCTGTCACCACCCAGTCCCTCCAACCCTCCCAGTTCTACTTTTTATTTTTTGTTACTAAAACACTAGAGTACTGTTAAACCTCTGCATTAGTCAGCCTTCACCATGACTGACATCAGAAATTCCAATCAAAGCCCAGTGATTTTAGTAAAGCCAAATGGGAAATAGAACTGATTTTTAACAGTAGCCCAGCTAGCAAGAGGATATAGAATAAATGCTTACAAATGCAAACATGACAATGAAAGGTTGATCAGGAGCAAATGCAAAATCAACCTAGAGATAACGATGGCAGAATTATGTGAATAGTCTTCTTCTGCCTCCCTGGGGCCTGCATCAAGGACCTCACGGCTAAACTCCCTGCTCTAGTGAGACCCAATGACTACTACCCTCTCTTGGTTTTTCAGGTAGGTAGTTTCGACATTAGCAGGAGAAGTCCTAAAGCAATGAAAAGAGATTTCAGGTCCTTGGGGAAACATATTAAGGGGTCAGGGGCACAAAATGTGTTCTCCTCCATCCCTTCAGTTGGGGGGATGGATGAAGAAGAATACTGCAGAGCTCAGCAGATGAACATGTGGTTCCAAGCCTGGTGTTACCATTAGGGCTTTGGATTTTTCAATCATGGGTTGGTATACAGGATGCCAGATCTTTTGGCATTAGATGGAAAGCACCTGTCCCAGAGGGGGAAGAGGATCCTGGGGCAGGAGTTAGCTGGGCTCATTGACAGAGCTTTAAACTAGATTTGAAGGGGGAAGGGGGCAAAACATTGGCCCATCTGAAGTGCATGTATACCAATGTACACAGCATGGGTAACAAACAGGAGGACCTTGAAGCCATGATCAAACAGGAAAATTATGATGTTGTTGCTATTACAGAAACATGGTGGGATGTCTCCCATGACTAGAGTGTGCCAATTGGTGGCTACAAGCGCTTTAGGAGGGATAAACAAGTAAGGAAAGGTGGTGGGGTGACACTGTATGTTAAGGACTGTTATTGCTTTGAGCACGTGT
Source organism: Athene cunicularia (assembly GCF_003259725.1). NCBI lineage: Eukaryota > Metazoa > Chordata > Aves > Strigiformes > Strigidae > Athene > Athene cunicularia. Next base: position 46,131,596 of record NW_020799101.1, read on the forward strand.
ACTGAACACAGTGTAGACTGTCGCATTAGAATCAAGGGGACGGCCAGCAGGGCAGATGTTGTAGTAGGAGTCTATTACAGGCCACCCAACCAGGACAGAGAGGTGGATAAAATATTCTATAGGCATTTAGGAGAAATCCCACAATCGCTTGGCCTTGTTCTTGTCGGAGACTTTAACCTCCCAGACATCTGCTGGAAATAGAACACAGCAGAGCGGGACCAGTCCCGGAGATTGCTAGAATGTGTGGGAGATAACTTCCTGATGCAGCTGGTGAGTCAACTGACCAGAAAAGGTGCCCTGCTGGATCTCCTCTTCATGAACAGAGAAGGACTGGTGGAGGATGTGGTGGTTGGAGGATGACTAGGGCACAGCGATGATGAAATAATAGAGTTCTCTATTTTTAGAGAGGTCAGGAGAGGAGGAAGCAGAACTGCCATCCTGGACTTCCAAAGGGTTGACTTTGTCTTCTTTAGGCACCTGCTTGAAAGGATCACTTGGGAGATAATCCTGAAGAGTGTAGAGATCCAGGAAGGCTGGATACTCTTTAAGAAGGAAGTCGTAATGTCTCAGGAGCAGGTGGACCCCAGGTGCTGTAAGAGAAGCCAGCACCAGAGAAGACCACCCTGGCTGAACAGGGAGCTTTGGCTGGAACTCACGGAGAAAAGGAGCATTTACTGCTTTTGGAAGAAGGGCCTTGACACTCACAATGATTACAAAGATGATGTGAGGTTATTCAGCGTGGAAATCAGGAGGTCTAAAGCCCAGCTGGAATTTTTTCTGGCTTCAGCAATCAAGGATAAAAAGAAATGTTTCTATAAGTATGTCAGTAGCAAAAGAAAGTCCAGGGAGAGCCTCCATCCCCTGCTAGATGTGTGAGGAAACATGGCAACAAGTGATGAGGAGAAGGCTGTGGTGCTTAATGACGTCTTTGCCTCAGATTTTAATAGCAAGACTAGCTGTACTGAGGCAATCCAGCCTCATGTGCCAGAACACAGAGACTGGGAGAATGACTCCACCCACAATCTAGGAGACAGTCAGTGACCTGCTGCATCGCACAGATACACACAAGTCCATGGGACTGGATGGGATACACCCCAGAGTGCTGAGGGAGCTGGCTGGAGTGCTCGCCAAGCTGCTTTCTATCCTTTACCAGCAGTCCTGGCTGAACAGGGAGGTCCTGACATATTGGAAACTGGCCAGTGTGATGCCCATCTATAAGGAGGGTCGGAAGGATGATCCGGGAAATTACAGACCGGTCAGCTTGACTTTGGTGCCCAGGAATCTGATAGAGCAGCTCATCCTGAGTACCATCACACAACACATGTGGGACAACCAGATGCTCAGGCCCAGTCAGCATGGGTTTCTGAAAGGCAGGATCTGCTTGACAATCCTGATCTCCTGTGACAGGGCGAGGGAAAGGCTGTGGATGTTGTTTACCTTGACTTTAGTAAGGCCTTTGACACCATTTCCCCCAGAATTCTCCTGGTAAAACTGGCTGCTCGAGCCTTGGATGGGCACACGCTTTCCTGGGTAAAAAAATAGCTGGATGGTTGGGCTCAGAGAGTTGTGGTGAATGGAGTTAAACCCATCTGGTGGCTGGTCACAAGTGGTGTCCCCCAGGGCTTGGTTTTGGGGCCACTCCTGTTTAACATCTTACTGATGATCTAGACGAGGGGATCGAGTGCACCCTCAGTCAGTTTGCAGATGACACCCAGTTGGGTGGGAGTGTTGATCTGCTCGAGGGTAGGGAGGCTCTGCAGAGAGACCTGGACAGGCTGGAGCCATGGGCTGAGGCCAACTGTAGGAGTTTCCATAAGGCCAAATGCCGGGGGCTGCCCTTGGGCCACAACAACCCCCAGCAGCGCTACAGGCTTGGGGAGGAGTGGCTGGAGAGCTGCCAGTCAGAGAGGGACCTGGGGGTGTTGATTGACAGCCGGCTGAACAGGAGCCAACAGTGTGCCCAGGTGGCCAAGAAGGCCAATGGCATCCTGGCTTGTGTCAGCAATAGCGTGGCCAGCAGGGACAGGGAAGGGATCTGATCCCTGTACTCGGCACTGCTAAGGCCGCACCTCGATTGCTGTGTTCAGTTCTGGGCCCCTCACTACAAAAAGGACATTGAATGACTCGAGCGTGTCCAGAGAAGGGCAATGAAGCTGGTGCATGGTCTGGAGCACAGGTCGTATGAGGAGCGTCTGAGGGAACTGGGATTGTTTAGTCTGGAGAAGAGGAGGCTGAGGGGACACCTCATCGCCCTCTACAAACTACCTGAAAGGAGGTTGCAGAGAGCTGGGGATGAGTCTCTTTAACCAAGTAACAAGTGGTAGGAAAAGAGGTGATGGCCTCAAGTTTTCTCATGGAAGACATAGACTAGATATTGGTAAGCATTTCTTTCCAGAAGGGGTTGTTAGGTGTTGGAATGGGCTGCCCAGGGAGGTGGTGGAGTCCCCATCCCTGGAGGTGTTTAAGAGTCAGCTCGACATAGAGCTGCGGGATATGGTGTAGTTGGGAATTGTCAGTGCTTGGTTAATGGTTGGACTGGATGATTTTCAAGGTCTTTTCCAACCTAGTTTTATTTCTGATTCTGTGATTCTGTGAGTCTTTTCAGCTTAAATATATGAGCTTAAATATCTGATATACACATTGTTTTATTTGACATTCAGATATGTTTTTTCAATTTAATATGATAATTTTATGCCAAATAATTTAAATTGTGCCTAGAATTATTTGCATCAGAATGAAGGATATCTTACAATGACCAGACTAATGCACTCTCTATAAATTTAATATAGAAATCAATATCTAGCACTGTGATATTTTGGCTTGATAGAAGTCTGTGATACATACAATGCTTCAGAACCTCAAAAAATTTGATTTCCTGACTGCTGGTTAACTTTGTACTTCTGTATGCATAATGAATATAAATATAAATTTTAAACTCCTCCACAAAATTAAATAATAGACACAAAATTAAACACTAGAAGGGAAGCCCTTCTAGTATTTAGCTGAGATTAATCATAGAACATAAACATTCCAATATGTCAGGAAAATTGCTCATGTGATGTTTTAGATGCAGTAAGATGGATATCTCCACTTGTGTGAATTCAAATGCCAGGAAGGCATTGATTTTGTTTTCCCTGTTAGGGAAGTCTCAGCATATAGTCTAGCTGAGTTTCCATTGTACAGATAAATAGGAAAAAATATCTAATACAACAGGCTAAGAGAAGGAAGATTACACTGAAGTAGAAGACTGAAGTGCATATGAGAAATAACTAGCCCAAGCCTTTGAAGGAAATTATATGAAACAATCTGCATAGTATATTGACACCCTGTCATGGAAGTAAGCCTGATTCTGATTCATAAAATGTGTATCAGTTTTATGCTATAATTGCTTGATTGATTTCAATTTATTTATAGTAAAGGGAGTGAAGTGCTAAGGCTTGGACAAGTGGCCCAAGCCAGAGTTGACCTATAGATGAATCCTGTATATTTTATAACTAATAACCATTATACTAGTAGGTATTGTACTAAGCATGTTCATCTTGAATATATATATATATATTTATCTCCTTATCTTTCCTTGTGTATAGGCAAGATAACAGGGTCACAGAGACAGTTGTCTGGCCCTGTGACCTGTTGTGAGACCTTGCTCATAAATAAATTAGATAAGGAGGGAAACTCCCTTAGCTTCTCCCTTAAGCCCTGGCGAGGCTCTGGGGGGGAATCTAATTAGAGAGAGTGAAACCAGATTTTCTGCTCAAAAACAAAGGTGTCAGTTATTCTGGCTTGCTGATTTTTAGTATAGAAGGCTGGACCCACTTGCAGTGACTTTGGAAGCCTCACCTATGGGTGGATGCACCGTGTAGGATTTCCCACTTGCAGGGAAAGGTTCTCCAAATCCTCGCTGTAACTGGGTGTGGTGGTTTAGGCCCTGCAGGGACCAGAGAGCACGTTGCTGTTACCCCTCCCCACCCTCAGCCAGTCGGGCTGGAAGTGAGGCACAAACCCCGGGTTAAAATAAGAAGAAAATTTAATACAACAGTGTAATAAGCAATCTGAACAACAACAGTGGCAATGATAACAACAATAAAGAGTAATAACAGTGAACAAGACAAAAGATATACAGAGAAATACCGCAAATGGTCATGGAACAGCTTCCTGCCACCAAGCCCACCAAAGAGAAAATTTAAAAAAAAATGTTTCCACCTGGACCTGACATCAGCATGGTATGAATAACTCGGCTGGAGATCCTGTCCCACTCTCTCTCTGCTGGGGAAACTTAACCCTATCCTAGATGAACCAGGACACCAGGGCTCCCCAGCGACTGCAGCTGGATGATGATAACATATGCAAGTGGTGATGTATCTTTCTTAATCACTGTTCTCTTTCTCGGGGAGTAATGATTTGATGCATTACCCTGTATTTTCCTATTTGTTTAAGCACGCTGTTCTGCCTTTTCTTACTGTGCTATCTGTATTATTCTGTTACGTTAATTATTTTAAGTAAAATATGCCTACTCTTTTCATTCTGGTGTCTGAGTTTAATTGGTATTCCTGATCAGCAAAACAGGGAGGAAGATAAGAATCAAGACAAAGTAATAAACCCACAGATCCTTCATTGTCCTATACTTTGCCCAGACACTGGTGGTGTACACATGCCATGAAGCTGTGGCGGTTGGATGTGTTGAAAGCAGTTATTAATGCTACACAGCTGTGGAAAACTGATTCATTTTATGAGCAAGATTCTGATACAATAAAGTCCTTGCTTTGTGGTTAATATTAAACCAGTGGTTTTAAACACTCACATACATAAAATTTAGCAGAACCAATGGGTCATGATAAAAAGCAACACTTTGTAAAGTATGTTAAAATCTGGAGAAGCTTGTAACAATTCAAAAACTGAAATTCACCAGCAGAACAGAATATTTTTTACATATAAATAGCAGAATATTAGAGGTTTGTAATTGTTTTTTAAGAAAGCTTCATATGAGAATTCTCTGCATAATTTTGTACTGGCAGCATGAGGGCAACTGCAGCTGATGTTATGTTAGAAAGTGCTTTGGAGAAAGCTGTCACCCACAGGGCTACCTTTGGTAGGTATTTGGTTACCTTTGGTATTTGGTTAATACCAAAGAAAGCATTGAAAATGTGCCCAGCCCAAAAGTTAAGCTCAAAGGTAGTTGCATTCTACACTGTGATAAATAAACCTTCTCAGAATGTATAGGATTTTATAAATAAACAGGAAGATACATCACCTAGCTCAGGTACATTAACTGTACAAGCAGAAAGAAACATCAAAACCAAGTGAACACTACCAATGAATGGGAGATGGACACATAGTGAGAAAAACAATAGAAAAATATTTTAAATAATCTTCAAAATATTTTTTTACTTCTTTTTTAAGAAGAGTAAATGCTCTCTGACAGAAGCAATATAAAGCAAATTTCATTGTTTTAGTTGCCTTGAAGTGCCATGTTGTAGAAAGGACTGCTCTTACGAAAATGCAGCAGCCATTCTGAGTGATGCTTAGTCACAATGGTGTTCTTCCACTTCATTGAGGCAAAAGTTGGAAATCCATAAATATTTCCAAACAGTTGTACTGTACTTTTGTGCACAGCTGTATTGTAAAATTCTGGAAAGTGTAATTGAAATTTTCTTAGCAGTTTCCTAAATAATAATTTAAGATCTTTAACAGACTTGTATCAAAATTTGCATTCTGTGGTATTGTTGCATACTTGGGGGAGCTGATTTATGTACTGTGATTTTGCTCCAGTAAATATATTTTAAATGCTTCAGCACATGAAGTATTCCACTCTGTCCACAGGGTTTGCATTTAGAGTTATGATTGCATCTAATAAATACACTGAATGTTGAGAGAAGGAATATTAAACAAACAAAAGTAATTTTTTCTGCTCAGTAAACAAACAGCACATGTGGGTTAGTATTTGCTCTTCATTAGCAGATTTAAATGATTGCAGCAATAGCGTTGTTACTGAGATGATATAAAGATTGTTGCATAAATGTAGAATGGAGACTATATATCTTTTATTAAACAACCCAAATTATATGGAGAAGCACAGATGAGCTTTCAGGTAACATTCATAGCCTTTTTAGGACATCATTCTGGCTAATTTTCCAACTGGTGTTGTTGTGGCCATTCTGATAGTGGAAATTTTTTTGAATCTTAACAATTATTCACAGAGATAATTTTCTTTCATTTTTTCATGTCCAGTAAACACACAATAAATTTCAGTTACTTTACTTGTCTGAACAACAAGCTGGGAAATGCATAGTCAGACCTTTTATGACTGTAGTTCTAATGAAAGACTCTTCACTAGTCCATTTCCAACTACAAGCTTTCTGATATTTAAAAATGTTGCTAGAGGGCAATCAGCAACAGAATTCTTTTCAATGTCACCTGAATTTACAGTGTATCTGACATGCCATACCCAGCAAGAATAAATAGGTATAATTGCCCGTGCCGCTTCTCCCTAAACAGAATCTTTTTATGTGCAGAAGTTGGTTTTCCACTACCCTATGTCTTTCTTTCTATTAAGAAAACATATGATCTCATATTCTCTGTCTCTACTTAAAAATGTGCGTTAGTACTTGAATGCTTTTATGATAAGGGATAGATTGTTTTAGGGTGACACTTGCAATGCACAATTAAGTGTGATACAAAAAGGACTAGCATCTGGAAATTTCTTCAAAACATGTATGGTAGGTTAGTACCACACAACAGAGCAGTTTGGTTTTGTTTTTTTTTTTTTTTTTTTTTTTTTTTTTTTTTTTTTTGTTTTTTTTTTTGTTTTGTTTTGGTTTTTTTTTTGTTTTGTTTTGTTTTGTTTTGTTTTTGTTTTTGTGGGTTTTTTTTGTTGTTTTTTTTTTTTCCCATTAGCTGCACTCATTTTTCAATTGGAGCACATATTTTATTCTATAATCTAGAAATCAAATGAAACTAATGAAAGCAGCAGGCCTTAAAATTTTTATATGTTCAGTAATTATGGTTATTTATAGCCCATGTGCCTCTGTGGCCTTATGATATTAATTTTTTTAATAGAGAGCAAGAAGACAAAGCCTCATCCTTTTATGCTTAGTGAGTTAACTTTTCTACTTTCCCTGCTGTCTGACTGAACTTGATTGAAAGATGCAGAGGTGAACAGTTAAGTGAAAATTGAGAACATCAGTCTAGGTCAAAATATTACCCTATGCAATTCAGTTTCAAAGGACATCTATAAGCAGTGATTAAAATTCTAATATTTGAGCCTAAGACAAAATTTAAAGAGAGGAGCAAATGATCAAAAATCTATCAGGTCTCTTGACACAGGTTAAAGGAATGGAAAGTGATAATAGCTCATCCTCGCTATAGTTTTCACATAATCATCTCATGGCCTACTGAGGTTACTGACCAGTATGTCATCCTAAAGTGCATGGGTAGGGACTGCACCTTTTTTTCTCCCTGCTAATAGCTCTTCTTCAAGATTTGGTAGTGTTAACTATATCTGTTTGCAGTTTGTGCCTTGCTGTCTTAAAGCTTCCAATATGAATTGCCAAAAAATTTCTGGTTGCCATACTCTCTGAGATCTCTAAAGGAAACATTATTTTTTTCATAGGTCTTGTAATAGATTAGATTTATCATTGTTTCAGTTCACACTAGACAAGCCTGTTGTTATAATCTCTCGTTAATAGCTCATAGAGAAAGGTCTTTGAGAAAATGTAGACAAACTACAGCACACATAAGATTATTTAGGTTTACTTGCCTTAAGGAGGCAGAAGCATCACATTGTGCACTTTGAGAGGTACATTTGTCTCTCTGCCTGTGGACAAGATTAAGTGCAACTTAATGAGATCTTGTTGTATCAGAGCTTTATGAAAACAACATCCAGTTTGATAGTATATCTAATTTAATACTATAATTTAATTTACTATATTAATATTATTAAACAACTTTCAGCCTGATAGTATTAATTTCTGAGATTTGATAGAGACATAAACAATTTAATATCATGTTGAATTACTTGGTATATATCACTGGACAGGTATAAGGCTGTTCCTTTACAGTTAAATGTAATTCTGATATACCATGGGTTTTGGTGTGAATATTTATCAGACCTTTTATTTGCAAACAATTCCACATGATCAGCTTAAATTACTCCATGATAAAGTACCTTATCTGCTCGGTAGTGAGTCAGGCAATGTACAGAACACCATGAATAAGAGTTAGTAGTGGGAATTGTAGTACTTACCTGCTGCAGGTTCTGTGGCACCATGGGAAGGCAAAAACAAGCACTAAAAGATGGCTACTGGGCTTCCCACACTCCTGGAGGCTTGGTGCAGTGTGTGAAGCTACTGTGCTTCCTATTCTGGGGATTTCCACCTGTGTGATGGAGCCCCTACAGGCTAAGATATACAGCTACAGGTGGGATTTAATGAAATGTTTGTGCCACAGAGTTTTGAGTTCTCTTTACAATGGTACCATTCATTGATGAGTATATGTTGTATGCATATACAGTAATCCCTATGCACATAGGCATATGTACATACATTCAGAAGACACAAACACAACAACATGTGTTCCACCATTAGTCATAGCTTATGAGAGATTATGATTGTTTGTTATTTATCAGACTATTGTGTAGAAGTTATGTACTTTATGTCATATGTACATTCCATGAACAAATAAATACTGTATGTTCATACACTACTGTTGGACCACCAGTCCTTGGTTTAGCATATTACTCTGCTACAAATAAAAGTGTTCTTTATTCATGACAGAGCATTGATGTCTGTCATTTTTCTTCAATTACATTAAACTAGAATGTATCGGGGAAAGAGGTTCAAAAGACAATATCTACATTGCATATAGATTTTATGGCAGCCCTTGTCCATTTGTCAGTTTTGAAAGTTGAGATTACTTCTGAATTTCAGAAATCCTCTGCTCAGCATGCAGTTTTCACAGCATTTGGGTGATAACACTGTGGATAATATTATGTGTTAAACTACTCTGTGCATGGGAGCATGTAATAAAAAGGCGATTTTGTCAGCCTTCTGGTATTTTCTGCTTCATATTATTCTTTTTAAAAGAAATAATTAAAAAAGGTTTGGAAAATATTTGTATTTGACCCTCCATCGTTATGCTGGGAAATAAGAATCATGACATGATGGTCTAGTAGATGCAGATTATTAAGACAAAAATATATCTCAGACCCATTAAGTCATTAAGTCAATTTAAGATTCAATAAATGACTGTATGCTGTGAGGAGGGAAAAAAGTAAGGGAAAAGCAGAAGGTGAAGCGGAGGCATTTGTTAGTTTTACTAGCTAACATACTAGAGATTATACATTTATAGTGAATATAGAAGAAAATCTTTGGTGTCAAATCCACATAAGCACAGAGGTCTTGAACAGTGCTATGTGGAAAATTTAAACTGTCCTTGTAGGCCTGATGCCTGAAGATGCTGAACAGGATAGTTCTGCTATAGCTACTTAACCTGGTTCATTTATAGCCCTTATATCCTATAAGAAATTTAAATCTGTGTTCTCTGATCTGGAGAAAGAAAGCTCAAAACTGATACATGAAAAGTTATTGTTTTAGAGTAAATATGTTTTTATTTATCAAGAACAGCATTTGTTGTGTTTGGTAACGAGATAACAAAACTGCAAAGATATCTTCCCCTTAATGGGAAATCTAGTCGTTTCAGTATGATCATCCACTGCTTCAGATACTGACAGTGACCAGAACATACTGCTTCAAAATTATTTGTCCTCCCAGCTCAGACAATCTAAGTGCACTGTTTGATATAACACTATTCACTCTACAACTAGTAGTAGTTGTCACTCTACAATTAGTAGTAGCACTAGTAAGTGGGCAGTTACTTGAGTCTGATGAGTAGCAACAGTTACCTGAGGCTGCTGGGGGCAGCAAAAAACCTGTGGCAATCCCATGGAAACACTGAAAAATAGTGAATGTAAAAATACTTACCCTGAATACCCCATATATTATTGCTAGTAAGAAAGGGGTCAGAATGCGTTGAGGACTGAGATGGGAGGGATGAACACTTGTTTTAATTAACCACAGACTTCTGTAGACCTCTTTGTCTCAAAAAATGACTTGCTGTTGTCCTAAGAATTTTGTCCTCATCCTCAGGTGAGGATTTGACTATGCCTACCCTGCTGAGAAGCTCTGAGACGGTTTTCAAGTCTTAGAAACCTAGATGTGATATTTAAGCCCTTTAAAAGTAATCCTCTGAACTTGCATCTGTAATATTAGGATAAGGTTGGTTTGTTTAAGTTTTGTGTGTGTATGTGTGTGTTTTTCCCCCAAATTCAGGTAGATTGCATTTTGCTGAGGGTTTTTTTTGTTTGTTTGTTTGTTTTTGCTATTTTTTTTTTCCTGGGGATAATACTGCTCCAAAAACAATTCCCTGAAACAAAAACTGACTCTGTGTCTCTGAATACAGTAAATGTAACAGTAGCAGTGTTTAGGTTGCAAGACACTACAAAATTGCTCTGAATCTTTTCTAGAAACTAGACCCAGACTCTAAAGACATGTGTGAAATATCAGGGTGACAGAATGGGGCTGTGCAAAGAATGCACTCCCTCAAACAAAAAAACCTCTACACACAACAAATGAAGACAGTAAAGTATATGAAATTGTCCAGGAGAATGCCAAGACACCTGGTATCTGCACAGAGGAAGGATGACTCAACAATAAAATCAATATAGCTCTCTTTTACTTTAGTAGTTTTGATGGTTTATGTTATAGGCTGTGACAAAGACAGTCTATGGGGAAAACCATCAACTTCAGGAAGGTCACAAAGTTAAACTGCCCACCACACTGATTCAGTACAGTGGCATTTCTCAAAGCACTCAGCTTTCTCCTACAGCAAACAAAGCCTACCTGGGCATCAGGAGAAATCTAACATTTTTTTGTTTTCTGCAGGCTCCTGGGTTTTGATGCCAGGAAGGACATCTGCAGATGCTGGCTAACAAATTTGGCAAACCATGGGAAGTGCAAAGGAGAGTAATTTATCTCCTTCTAGCCCATTTATAGGAGATCTGTTCCCAAATGTTTATAGTAAAAAGATCAGGGTGATGAAGTGCTTAATAAAGAAACTTTTCTTAGGAGATTGTGTAAAAGAAGAAAAAAAGAGAACAAAAATACAAAAATGACAAAGCCAGACTAAGACATGTAAGAATCAAGAATGTAAGACCACAATGAATCCTACCTTTTTTTCCCCCCAAAGTCAGCATTCAAATAATTCTTTTAAAAATCAAGACTGCTGTTCAGTGAGGTTTTTTCCATCATAGAAAGTAATGAATATAACAGGAAATTTTTTTTTTTTACTTTCTTTCCTATAACTTTTAGTTTTACTTTGAAGTAATAGCCAATACAATCACATAATAGAAAGTGTGGTTTAATTTGATACATTTTGACATTGATAGCTTGATAGTTTCTTATTTGTAAGTAGCTTTGCAGGAAATGTCAATTTATAACCTATGATTGTTTCATAATTTATCACTCTGGAAGCTTTAGTTTTATGTATTAGGAATAAATCTTTTGGCAAAAGTTGTAGGTAAGAGCTTTTATTATATTAACAGGATGCAAGTAATATACAGAAGGTTTCAGAATCTAAATATACTACTGCTTTCTGATTTTTACCAGATTGGATTTGAGACACTATCAGTAAAGTGAAGGGGACATTCTATAGACACCAGAAGAAAATTTGTAAGATCCTAATCTCATGCAAAGAATTCTGAAAATCACCACACTCAGTAGGACTAGTGAAACAAACAATACTTTCTCAAGGGCATTTCCCATCATATGGATAGCAAGTGTAGGGGTCTTAAGCCATACTTAAGTCATACATACTTAAGTCATACATACTTAAGTCAGTGTATTAAGATTGCTTTAAACCCAAATAAATTCCATATCCCTGTGGAGTGGTTCCTCTTTCTGAACAGTTCATGAAGGCACTGCCTTTGCCCTCCTTGTCTTCGACCCAAACTCTGTGCAGACATTCTTTTTGATCTTGGAGGAATGTTTATTTATCCAGTGGCTCTCCACAGAAAGAAAATGTTGAAATATATGTTAGAGGGTCAAAAATGTTGTCAACTGGTGTTTCACTAATGACTTTTGGTATGTTAGGAAGATACTCTCTGAAAATAAATAGTTATTCCTCCGTTCATCTTTTTCCACGATGGAAGGGTGCTGAAAAGCAAATGCAAGCTCCATAAACAGAGTGACAAAAATAATTTGAATTGGACAGACAGGCAAGCCTGCATCTTCTGCTTTTTGAACAGATGAAGGTGAAACTGTGCATTCAGAGAGAAGTGATCTTTTGTTTTCCTCCCTGCCAGCTCAGAAAGTGTGAAAAAGCACATATATATGTGATAGTAAATTCATGTTGTACTAACAGCAGAGAAAGCATTATGGGATTTGTAGATAGCCCAGCTGAAGATTTCCTAGATTGGACACTGTGGCAATATCATATTTGAGCCTGTAATTACTCCAAAGCTAAGCATTGTAGATGTAGTCTGCATGTAAAACAGAAAGTATACCAGGAGTTGTGAAGATAAACTAATTAATATTTCCTATATAATTTCTAATTAAAAATACCTTCACTCATATACTTTAGCAATGACTTTTTATAGAAAAACATGTCAGGAAATCAATAATTCAATATATAACACAGTAGTGCAGTAAACATGCCCAGGGCCACATTGAATGAAGATAATAAAATGAACCATTGCAGTAGGGGCTCATTAAGTGAGCATTGAAGACAGGCAAGGAAAAATAGTATGTAATTCTGAAATTAAAAATTTTATTCTTATGTATTTACGCAGGCATGTTATTACTGTTTTTGCAACAACTGCCAGATATTGTCCATCATGAGCTCATCTATTTTCACTTTCCTCAGGGGGCAAAATTGTACTCTGCAATGTACTTGGAAAATTACTTTTCACAGAATAAAGGGATAATTACTATGCAAAATTCCTCCTATGCTCTTCCCAATTTATTTGATTTAAAGAGCAAGTGCCCAACAATGGTACTAGAAGAAGTCCTGGAGGTGACCACAAGATTTGAGTGTCAGGGATCACTGAAAATTTAGGCAAGCTAAAAAAGGCTTTTGCTTTCCATCTGTTTGTACAATTTTGCCCTACAGTTGTGATAAGCAAAAATTCAGTAACCTTAGAAATCTGACCCAGCTCTAAAAACTCTGCACAGAATTTTACTACAGCCAAGCCTGACGTCAGGAACTACAATGGCACCCATGCAGCTTGACTAGATTTTTTTAGATCCTCTCCACAAACACTTATGACAACCAGATCAAATTCAAATTAGAATTTTTTGTGCAGAGTAGAGTAATTCTACTCAGTTCCCTGAAGCAAAAATTCAAGGTCCACGAGTCAATTAAATCAAGGACTGGATTGACAAAGATTGTTTCCTTTTCATTATGAAGAATATCTGTGTCTTTAAGAGTGGCAGCAAGAAGTACAAAATGTCTTTGACCTCCACCCTCTGTCAAGATGATTATGCAAATTTTTTGTCCATTATAAAATGCTTTCCCTTTGAAAACAAGCCCATACTCTAACCATATTTGATTTGACCCATAAATCTGTTAGAATAAGTGTCACTCAGTGTTATCTGGAGGTTAATTAGAGAACTACATAAAGACATATTTTTTTTATAATGAAAAAAACCCTTTCTTTAAAGGGTTAAGTTCTTTAGATTCAAGATCACGTTTCCAGTCTGCTCTGGAAATAGCTTCAGGTTTTCACACTCAGAAAGTAACTATTTTTTATTCAGGACTGTAAACAAACAAATGAGGTTATAAATAATAATTTATCACCTGACTGATCCAGTTATTCATTTGTATGGATTGGTATAGCCAATTTCAGAACAATTTGATTTAAGCGGTCACTAGTGATCAGTGCTTTCAGAGTCATGGTTTTATCTTATGTGACTTATAAAGATATTGAGCCAAAGGAAAATATGCGTTGGACATATTTTATTGATTGGAGAGTTTATATTTTGGAAAAAATACAAGCAGCACTATACTTGTATAAACTAGAGAAAAGAGATTTGCTTTTTCTGCCCTTCTGTCAACCACTATTAATTGTTACAAGTTAATTTGTTATTTCAGTCACACCAATGCAAATTGCAACTGATGTCTGAGCAGATTCTCCAAATTTTTACCATTTAACTGTGAGACAAATTGTTTCAGATAAAAGACATAGATGCAAAACTTGTTGAGTAACAGAATAGGAGTAACACTACTACTACTATTAATGCTTTTGCTTGCGACCAGTGCAGGAGCTGCAACTTTGAATTCAGCATTGCTTTGCCATTGGCTGGAATACTTATAGCACCATAACTTGCCACTGATTTCTTGATTAATCAACTTCTCCTGTTGAACTCTTTATAATGATTAAGGGGAGATCCCTATCAAAAGGATATGCCTGAAATATCATGTATTTATATTAGAATTATTTTCTCTGCTCATCAAGACCATCAGTTCACTGAAGAGATAAAGGCGACATGGTACTTTTGCTGCCAAAAAGGTCAGTTATTTTTGTACAATTTTTTTTTTTTTTTTTTTTTTTTTTTAGAATAAGTTATGTCATCTTACTGACAGCATAAAGACAATTTAATTTTATATAATATTTTAAAGGTCTGCAAGTTTTGCTTGGCTAGAACAATGTTTTTTCCGAGAGGGAAGTTGGACATTAAAGTTAATAACTTAGCAGCATTTTTGCTATTTTTGCCTTTCAAGAAACAGTGTCTTCATCCATGTATTTTAACTTTGTCTAGAAAAGAATATGCAGAAAACCAAACCACACTTAAATTTGTGGAAAACATATGCACAACATAAAATTAATGTAAACTGGAAACTAAGATGTTAAGAAACCTGTTCCACCTACAATGCCAATGTTGGGTATTACAGTTTGCTACAGGATGTCCCAGACAATGGCTAGCTCAGTCAAATATGCACAGTTCCCAATAGTATTTTGTAAGGAACTTCTATATTCAGATACATATTTTGCTGCTTATTTGCAATGCATAATTACTGACAATATACTTGACTGAAAGATTTTGAGTCATTCTCACAGAATAGTTACTTTGATCCTACAAGCAGTTCAGTGCCCTAATCTCCTGAAGTCTTTAGTGAGATTTGAAAGCCTTTCTTAAGTTTCAGGAAGATCTCTTTGGTCGTGTTTTATACTTCTGCCAAACATACAGAGAGCTAAATTGTTTAAAGCAAGAAATATAAGAAATTAAGTTTGCACTTACTCTCTTTGTATGCTCTCCATAAGTAGGCTTCAACTTTTAGGAGGCTATTTATCATTCAGAAAAAATATTTTAAAATTTCATGCAGTTATGTTTTGTTGTTACCATTCTTTAAAATTATTCATGCCATCTGTATCTTTGGTTATTTACAGTGTGATCACAGAATGGTTGAGGCCGGAAGTGACCTCTGGAGTTCATCTGGTCCGACATGCCTGCCTAATAGTACCACCTACAGCCAGGTGACCAGGACCATATCCAAACATCTTTTAATTACCTCCAAGAACGGAGATTCCACCACCTGTCTAGGTAACTTGTGTCAGTACTCCATCATCCTCACAGTGAAAAGGGAACCTCCTGTGTTTCAATTTATTCCCATTGCCTCTGGTTCTGTCACTGGACTCCACTGAAAAAAAAAAAAAAACTGGCTCCATCCTCTTTGCACCCTCCTTTCAGGTATTTATATACATTGATATGTTCCCCCTGAGTGTCCTCTCATCCAGGCTGAGCAGTCTTGACTGTCTTAGCCTTTCCTCTTAAGCGAGACACTCCAGTCTCTTCATCATCTTAGTAGCTCTTCAATGGACTTTCTCTAATATGTCCATGTCTGTCTTGTACTGGGGAGCCCAGAACTGGACACAGTACTCCAAGTGTGCCCTCACAAGGGCTGAGAAAGTGGAAAGTTCCCTCCCTCAATTTGCTGGCAACACTCCTCATAATGCAGCTCAGGACACTATTAGCCTTCTTTCCTGCAAGGGTACATTGCTGGCTCATGTGATCAGCCATGGAAACCACACTTTCAACATAATGAGAAACTTGTTGAAGAGGAAAAGGAAAACTAATGAGATTTCTAGAGGATTCACTAGGACCATTTTTGTTAAGAAATACCGTATGAAAACAGCATGAAAATAACTTAGAAATTCATTATGTGTGAACTTCCTTGGAGAGAAAAAAAAAAAAATCACTGTTATATTTTACAATTTACTATTTGTGAATAACTACTGAAAAGAATTGTGGAGTTGTCACAAAAAAACCCAGTCACTTTTGTGAACAATAATGCTTGCAAATAGATATTTAGGACTTTCTTTCCCACCTGTCATCAATAAATTCCTTCTAATGATAGCCATCAGTTCTCTGATCTCTTCTCTGAAAAGAAAATGTATTCCTTTATAGAGCGAATGAATTCCAAGGAAAAAAAATTCAAGTCCACATTACAAATGACGCCTTAATTGGTGCAGTAGAAATGGAAATCCTGACATCACTTAAGGGAAAAAAAAATACAATGTTTCATTTTCATCCACTTATGAACAGAACTGACATCTTGTTGGGAGCTGCCTGTAAATCTAAGCCATGTATCTTGCTGTCTGGCTCTACCAAGTCCAGTCCCATCCCTGGATCAGGAAGTGGTTTGTACCCAACCTCTATGCTGTGTGATGAGTCAAGAATCACGTTGTCAGCCCTTTAAGTTCCTCATACACCCCAAACT
>NW_020799101.1:46149935-46172597 GCF_003259725.1 Athene cunicularia
GGGGAGGAAATTAAAAAAAATTAATTACTTTGTCCAAACTTTGATGCCAATGGCAGATCAGCCAGGCCTGAGACCACTTTCCTTCTTGTCTCTGATTCTGACATTGCAGGCACAGCCCGATACACAAGGTCTTGGCCCCTCAGCTCCTGTCTCTCCCAGGGGCCTCTGCTGATATCCTGAGGTCCCCTCTATGCCTCCATCAGTCCCAGCCCCACCACACATCAGTGTTTCTTCAGCACTCAGACAGGAAAGGAGATGTTGCAGCAGGGAATAACTATCTCTGTTTATTAACTTTGTTCATTTAGTAGGACAGGCTACGGTGCTTAAGCCAAAAAGAGGTTAACATTTCAAGCAGTCAGGGAGCAAAACTTAGAAAAATTCCTTATACGAGAGCTGAGCTATTATATTTTATAATTTGCTTCACAAAATTAAAATTGTCCATTATATATATAAAAAAATTCATATACTACTTCGTGAAAATATTGTTAACACTAGTGATATAAATTTTATCACAGTTTCAAAAGTAAGATTAATACTTATTACAGAGAATCATAGAAAGAGATAATTCTCATACAGAGAATTATAGAAAAAAAGCCCAATATTTAATATCTCCTTGTAGTGAATTGACTGTAACCGTTTTCCATTTTCAGGAAAAAAAACCAGAAGGAAGAACATACATTTAAAATCTCTCTGAACTAGAACTAAACTATATAAACATATCTGTACCAAGGAGTGCCTGCATGCAAGTATGCACACGTGTGTTCATGTACATATGGAAAGTAAATCAAAGTTAAATAATAAATAAATGCTATGAAAGTGCCTCTAAATTAAGGCTTTTAATCTTCATGTTAATATCCTCAATCTCCTAGATCAGATTAAATTTACCATTATGCATTGTAATGTTTCATGTTAATAAGTGGATACAGAGGACCAGTGCTGTCACAACTGTTTTGCATCAGAGCAAATCTATTCCTACAAGGGGCTTGTGTGATATATTTGGATAGAAATATTTCTTATCAGTACATGTGTTCAGCAAAATCTTTCTTTTGTTCTTCCCTGTGAGAATGTGCCATACATTTTCCATGGAAAGTATATATTTTAAGAATCATGAAAGGATGATTAAGAACATTCAAGAATTAAAACCATACAGTTTTATTTGATAATCATTATGGGGAATGGGAAAGGAACAGGAAATTGATTAACTAAACAGACACAGACATATATCTATGTATGCATGCGCGTGTGTATACGTATCTACACATACAAACTTCTCTATATAAATATGTTTGTATGTGTAAACCTGTGTCTACTTATATATATCAAGAGAGAAAGGAGAGATATTTGTTGATTTATTTTTTTTTTTAATACAGTTCACTGGTTTTAGTCCTTCAGTCACAGTAAAACTAATGCCACACAATTGAAGGGATGTGCTTTTGGAAGCATCCCTACTTTGTTACTGCAGTGGCATGTTTTACTAATGGCTCACATTGCATGGCCACTCTTACCCTAGGGCAGTTCTAAGTAGGACCTTTTAGTTCTCTGCATCATTTTTAGGCATAAACACCTTTTTCCCTGGAGACCAGGCTAATCTCCTAACACATTTCTTTCAAGCATTCTACAGAATGTAAACACCCATTCTCTACAATGTAAGGTCTTTTTCAGTTAACCCTAAGTTTCTCTGTGGACCCTATTAGGTTAGTATTTTACTGCCTCACAAACTTCGAAGACCACATTCTCATAGTATGTATCTGACAAGAGTTTTAATGTTTTGAGGACAAAGTTAAGTTATAGTTCAAGTAATTAATTAAAAATCATGTAGGAGAAATGTGTCAAATGGGTGCTATGCCCCTAACCACCTGGTCATTATTCAGTGTCTTGATGATTATACAGTCTTCTGGGGAGTCATAGGTAGCCTGCATCAAGCCATCAACAGAATTATTCAGGTGCTTAAATTGTAGGCAAAATAAAATCTATTACCAGACCAAAGGCTCAACAAGCTTACCAAATTTATGGACAGAATGATAGGGAGATATGGGTCAAAGAGAACTTAAAATCTTCATGACAAGATGTGATATGTGTGATCTGGAGTGTGATATCGTAATTGATCCTGAATCATTAAGAGTAAGAAAGACTTACAGCTAAATTAATTCTGGAAGAAGACCTGCTAGAGATTTTTTTTTTTTTTCTGTTGAGCTCAGTGAAATTTCTGCTATAATATTAGACATACATATTATTCTTACATTCTGAGGGTACAATTAAATTTTATTGTGTAATTCGCATTCCCCACATAAGTAGTATAAATTTATATCTTTCTCCCTTGGAAAGTGGAAGTAATTAACTTTGTATTAACGAAAGAATTAATTTTAAATGTTGCAAGCTAGCATTAGACACTGGTGTGAATGGCATAGAAACAAATTAAAACCAAAATGTTGAAAACAGAGCACATCAGTATAAGTGTCGGCACGGTCCACCACAGGAGTGCTGGGAAAGACTCAGAATGCTGAAAAAAAAAAAACCCTCCTGTAACCACTCTTCCAGCTGCCATCTTCATTGTCATGTGGATTTTTTTCCAACCTCAACATAATTAGATATTGCCAGTATTAGAGACATGCGAGACATAAGTTTTGTAATAAACTTTGATAAACTGATTTTGTTTGAAAATCAAAACACAAAAGTGGATTTCTTTTTGTGGGTTTTTTTTGTGTTTTTTTTTTTTAATCCCTTTAAAGTGCTGCTGAAACTTTTTGAATCTCATTGAACTTAATGGAAAACAAAATAAAATAAGCACTAAGAAAAGGAAAGGGAAAGAGGCCAGATTTTCAACTATTTTATAGTGGTATAGTTGACATTTTCAAAAATTTTATGGTACATATATCATGTGTCTTCTCCCCCTTGTGAAGGGAGACTACTCTTTTGCATAGCCTAGAATTTAAAATAGACAGTTTTGTTGTTCTCAGTGAAATTACTTTTTAGAGTTAATTACACTGAACAGGTTATTTATTTCAAGAAAAAAATTGAAGTACTTTTAGTTCAAAATAATGATGATAATGATAACAAGAACAATAATTCAAATAATATGTCAGATTACATATAAATGACCCTGACTCATAAATGCTGTAATTTAGTAGTAAACAGAAAATAAGTAGAATTTGATATAAGTAGATCTACTGATAAAACGATGATTACATGCTGAGATATCCAGAAAAAAATCGAAAATATTTTTATCCTTGATACTATAGGAATGATGAATATTTTTAGAAGGTGTTATTTTGTGTATTTCATCTAGCGATGAAAAAAAAGGAAAATGATTGTGAAGAATATATATTGGTAAAATTACTTCACTTAAGCTAACAAGCTTAAGTTAACGGAATTTAGATGTCATATTTTACTGATTACCTATTATCAAGCCAATGAACTTGTATGACAGGTATCAGATATCCTTTTTTGTTTGTTTGTTTTTCTTAGTGGACTCAATCTGACTTTATTTATCTCTAAAAAAGTAATAAAATCATATGTATGTTTTGAAATGTTATTAACAACATAAACAATGCATTGAAATAAGGTTACAGAAATTAAGAAATATTCTTCTTATCCTGATTCTTTTAGCAAAATCAAGTTAATATTCTGGAGATGAAGTCAACCAAGGTAGGCAGTGTCTGAGCTATACTGCTGAGACCAGGGTCACAGCTCTAAAGAAAAAGTACTACTCTACAGATTATGATAGCTAAGAATTTATAGGGTTTTGTCAGGTCAAACTTACCCTTGAATTTAAATTTAATAAAAATCTGAAATATAATGTTAATAAGAACTTTTCATGTGTATTTTTTTTTTTTTTTAATCTGTTAACACAAATATTCTCTTCCATTGTTTTCAAGATGAGAGTCAAAATTACGTGAGGGCATGAAAATATAAATATCAAATGAAGCTTGAAACTGCAGTTTGAGGAAATTTTCTCCCAGAGATCTTAAAATGTAACAGTAGATACCTGTAGGTTCCAGTTACTGTATTCTTATCTCAGTCATATGAATTTATTATTAACAAGAGACTAAATATTCAGAGATCTTAGCTATAAAATCATGAGGTAAGATTAGATTCCAATCCTGTTGACATACTTTTTAAGGCACACTTTTGATACATTTATATGGTATGAATGATTTGGCAAAGGGTGGTTCATTATATTAACCATATTAACAAATATTGCTTTATTGAAAGGCTTTTAAGGGGTTATTCATTTTAATTATCCTCTGAAAACATGGCATGCTGACTTAGTGCAAATTTACAGTGGCAAGCCTATATAGGCATGGTGAGGATACTAGTGATGTATCACGGTGATGTTAGTCACATGCTTCAGCAGAGAAAGCTAAAGTTGTGGAAGGTTTAGTGCATGGAAATGAGTACACAGAAAAATAACTAGCAAGAGATCATGCAAGACATAACATCAGTGTGGTGGTTTAGACCCTGCCAGCCACATGTTGTTGTCCCTCCCTCACACTCGGACCGAGTAAGGCACAAAACCCGAGGTTCAAATAAGGTGAAATTTAATACAACAGTGTAATAAAAAGTCTGAACAACAACAATAGCAATAATAACAGCAACAAACAGTAATAACAGCAAACAAGACAAAAGATACACAGAGAAATACTGCAGTGAACACAGCCAGACGGCCGCGCGTGCTTCCCATGACCAAAGGCACAAAGGAAAGCTTCCCATGCTGCTGAGCCGGACCTGACATCAGCATGGTATGAGTAACCCCGCTGGAGATACCTTCCTCCTGCTGGGGAAACTTAACCTTATCCTAGCTGAACCAGGACATAATCCACCCCTTTATTCTATAACATCAGTGTCATGTCCAGCTGACATTTACCAGTTAACAATAACAATACACAGGCACGGCATAATTCATGGAATGTTCTCACCCAGAATCAAGTCCCCTTGTGGTACACATCGGACCTCTCCATCGTCCTGCATACCCACCAGGTGCACCCAGGTCCTTGAGTAAAAGCAATCCCGTGGATGGGTTTGCCTTTACCTTTGCCTGGTGCAGGACTAAACCAGACCATTTTTCAAAACATATTCCTCATGTGCACCACAGGCATTTATCCCCATCTACACCACGTGGAGGTTTTCATTGAGCTGGGCCAGCTGGACTAGCAGATCCTCTTCTGTGGACTAGCCAGGTAACATTTGCTAGATGCATGTCCCAGTCTTTGAAGGTCCCACCTCCCAATGCTTTCAATTTGTTTTTTAACAGTCCATTGTAGCGCTTGATCTTCCCAGAGGCTGGTGCGTGGCAGGGGATATGGTAGACCCACTCGATGCCGTGTTCTTCTGCCCAGACATTTATGAGGTTGTTTCGGAAGTGGGTCCTGTTGTCTGACTCAATTCTCTCTGGGGTGTCATGTTACTACAGGACTTGGGTTTCAAGGCCCAGGATGGTGTTTCGGGCGGTGGCGTGGGGTGCTGGGTAAGTTACCAGCCATCCGGTGGTTACTTCTACCATTGCAAATACATGTCGATTCCTGTGGCGGGTCTGTGGCAGTGTGATGTATTCGATCTGCCAGGCCTCTCCATATCTATATTTCAGCCATTGCTCTCCATTTCGCTGGGGCTTCACCCCCTTGGCATGTTTGATTGCAGCACATCTCACATGCATGGATGATCTCTGCAATGGTGTCAATAGTGAGGTCCACCCCTAGATCTCGAACTCACCTATATGTTGCATCTCTACCTTGGTGGCCCGAGGTCTCATGGGCCCACCGAGCTATGAACAGTTCACCTTTGCGCTGCCAGTCCACCTGAGCCACTCTGATCTTAGCAGCTTGGTCTGCCTGGTGGTTATGTCGATGTTCATCAGTGGCCCGACTCTTGGGTACATGGGCATCCACATGGCGCACCTTCACAACAACCCACACGGGCTGCAATGTCCTGCCATACTTCAGCAGCCCAGACAGTTTTACCCTTACGTTGCCAGTTGTTCTGCTTCCACTGCTGCAACCATTTCCACAGGACATTTGCCACTGGGCACGAGTTCATGTAGAGGTAGAGCCTCGGCCACTTTTCCTGCTCAGCAATATCCAAATCAAGCTGGACAGCTTTCACCTCTGCCAAAAGGCTCGATTCACCCTGTCACTCAACAGCTTCAGTGAACTATCATGTGGGATTCCATACAGCAGCCTTGCATCATCGATGTTTTCTCACAGTGTGACAAGACCCATCAGTGAACAGGGCATAGCGCTTCTCCTCGTCCAGCAGACCATTATATGTTAGGGCCTCCTTAGAACATGTCACATCCTACTCTGGTATCTTCCCGGAATCTTTGTTCTCTGGCCAGTTCATAATCACCTCTAGTATCCCTGGACAGCTGGGATTCCCTATTCGAGCCTGTGTTGTTATCAGCACATCTCATTTAGTACACATGACATCTGTTGCATGATGCGTGGAGGAGGTCTTTCCTTTGAACATCCACCCCAACACCGGCAGTCGGGGTGCCAGCAGGAGCTGTGTTTCAGTGCCGACCACTTCTGAGGCAGCCTGAACTCCTTTGTATGCTGCCAGTATCTCCTCAGTCGGTGTATAATTAGCTTCAGAGCCTTTGTATCCCCGGCTACAAAAGCCGATATGTTGCTCTCGGGTTTCCTCAGGTGCTCTCTGCCAGAGGCTCAAGGTAGGCCGTTCTGCCCAGCTGTGGTGTAGAGCATGTTCTTAACCTCCTGCCCTCCCTGGACTGGACCGAGGTCTACTGGCTGGGCAATCTCCTGCTTAATTTGTTCAAAAGATTGTTGTTGCTCAGAGCCCCATTCAAAATCGTTCTTCTCACGGGTAACATAGTAGAGAGGGCTCACAATCAGGCTGTAGTTCGGGATGTGCATTCTTCAGAACCCCACAGCACCCAGGAAAGACTTAGTCTCCTTTTTAGAGGTTGGTGCAGCTGTGGCTTTTATCTTGTTTATCACCTCCAATGGGATGTGGCAATGCCCATCTTGCCATTTTATTCTTAGGAATTGAATTTTCTTTGCAGGCTCCTTAAACTTTTTCTTAATGGAAAAGCCGGCCTTCAGGATCATTTCAATGACCTTCTTTCCTTTCTCAGAGACTTCCTCGGCTGTGTCCCCCCATACAATAATGTCATCAATATACTGCAGGTGTTCTGGAGCCCCACCTTTCCCCAGTGCAGTATGGACCAGTCCATGGCAAATGGTGGAGCTGTGGTTCCACCCCTGCGGCAATCGATTCCAGGTGTACTGGATGCCTCTCCAAGTGAACGCAAACTGTGGCCTGTACTCTGGCGCTATCGGAATGGAGAAGAACACGTTAGCAATGTCTATCATGGCGTACCACGTGGCTGCCTTCGACTCCAGTTTGTACTGGAGCTCTAGCATGTCCGGCACTGCAGCACTCATTGCTGGCGTAACTTCATTCAGGCCACAGTAATCCACAGTTAGCCTCCATTTACCATTAGGTTTTCTCACTGGCCATATAGGGCTGTTGAAGGGTGAGTGAGTTTTGCTGATCACCTTCTGTCTTTCTATTTGATGGATCATCTGATGGATGGGGACCAGGGAATCTCGGATGGTGCGGTACTGCCGCTGATGCACTGTCCTGGTAGCAATCGGCACTCTCTGCTCCTCAACCTTAAGCCGCCCCACCACTGAGGGATCCTCTGAGAGGCCGGGTAAAGTGGGCAACTGTTCAACCCCCTCAAGGGCAACTACACCAAAAGCCCACCAGTACCCTTTTGTGTCTTTGAAGTACCCTCTCCTGACATAGTCTATGCCCAGGATGCACGGGGCATCTGGGCCAGTCACAATGGGGTGCTTATGCCAGTCCTTCCCAGTCAGGCTCACTTCAGCTTCCACTAGGGTCAGCTGTTGGGATCCCCCTGTCACTCCGGAGATGCAGATGGATTCAACCCCACTGTAGCTCGATGGCATCAGGGTGCACTGTGCGCCAGTGTCCACCAAAGCCTTATACTCTTGTGGGTCTGACGTGCCAGGCCATCGGATCCACACTATCCAGTAAATCCAATTGTCCCTTTCTTCTACCTGGCTGGAGGCAGGACCCCTCTAATCCTGCTCAGCATCACTCACTTCTGATTTACTGGTTTCCTCAAGAGGGAGTGACATAATGTTGGCCATTCTATTGTGTATGGGGGATTTCTGTCTGGACGCTGAAGCTGAGCTTTTCTTGAAGGACTCCCCTTTTGTGATGGTCTTCACTTTCAGCTTTTCTCATGCAGCTAGGGCGGCAGTGGGCTGTCCATCTCACCTCCTCATGTTTTCTCCATGGTCATGGAGGAAAAACCACAGGGTGCCTCGTGGTGTGTGCCTTCTGCTGCCTTTCGCTTGGGTGGGGATACATTTACTTCTAATGGCTGAGACATCAGCCTGTTCAGGTGGAATGTGGGACATGTCCTCTTCCATCTTCTGGAACCTCTGAGACAGTTCCTCCACAGTTGAGACCAGGGAATGTTGAGATGAGGGGAGATTTCCTTCATATTGCTGGAGATTGCCAACCACTCCATCCACTGTTAGAGTGTGGGTGTCTGTCCACCAGGACACTATTGCCAATGCTTTCGAGTGTGCTTCTGGTGCGCTCGTCAGGAACTTTTGCCACATCAGGTGTGTGCAAGGGGCCTGATCTGGGTCCATGGGTGACTGCTCATCATTCAGATCACCATAGATCATCTCAAACACAGCCAGTTCCCTGAGGTTCTGGATGCCTTTCTCAATGCTGGTCCATTTGCTCAGCTGACATAGGATATCATCCTTGTAGGGGTGCCTCTCACTTAGACTGAGCAGGAGTCGCCTCCAAAGGCTGAGGGTTTGAGCCTGTTTCCCTATTTCCCTGTCAATGCCAGCCTCCTCCTTGGCCAAAGATCCCAGCTGCTTGGCCTCTCTCCCCTCTATTTCAAAAGCACTGGCTCCATTGTCCCAGCATCGGAGCAGCGAGGTACAAATCTGCTCATCTCCCAGGTGGCCAAAATCTCTCTGCATATCTTGTAACTCATTCAGGGATAGAGATTGATCGATCCCCACTAGAACTTCCTCTTGTTCCAGTGCTGGGCCTGGCTCATCCCCAACCCCACTTTGCGATCTGACTTTCTGGTATGTTTTGTTTTCTGTATCGGGGCGACTGATACTGGCACTGGCTGTCTCTCTGGCTCAGCTGCTGTGCTTGTGGAGGTGACTGAGACTGGCTCTGCCTGTCCCCCTGGCCCAGCTGCTGTACCAGTAACTTCATTCTCAGATCCTGCAGCCCTTTCTCCACCTTGAGGGCAGTGGGTGCTTTTAAAAACATCACAGTAGGCACAGGCAAGTCCCCAACACATCGCAGTAAGTTGTGTCACCTGTGTTTTGCAATATTGGTAATACACCGCTTTTAAGCACTCCGCCAATTTTATCAGGGGTCTGCATTGTTTGGGGAGTAAAATTGCAAAGCATTGGGGGTTACCACAGACCCAGGCCTTTGCCCATCTTTTCCCACACCCCTTGCCACTCACTATTATCTGACCCCGGGGCAGGATTCCGCGTACTGCTATTCTTAGTGAAGTGCCGCGTGGCCCAAAAGAATATCTGGCAGACACCCAGGAAGTATTGTTCCACAAACACACTGGCCTGAAAGCTCCAAGGATAATTGAAACTGTCAAAAACGAGAGGATCTCTTTCCCTGGCTCACCCTCAGAGGGGGTGAGACCCCCAACAAAAGCCCAGGCAGCAAACAGTTACCGGCCCGCCCCCACCACCAGCGATACAAAAGTATTATAAGCAGTCAGTAGCCAGTATAAGAAAACAAGCCCCTTTATACATTTTCCACTGACAGCAAACATCAGCACTGCGAACACACACTGGATATAAGGAATAATCCAGCCTACCATGCAAGCAAGTGGGCCAGCACTACCCCCATTTTCTTATCAAACAGTATAAATACAAACAGAAAAAATTGTATACAATAGATTGCTCCAACACACCCTTGTCAGGGTCTGTCCCTTTTTGAGCCTTATTTCAACCCTCTTGTGCCCCATGTTGTTGCGCCAAAGCAGGCTTTGGTGGTTTAGGCCCTGCCGGGACTGGAGACCACGTTGCCGTTGCCCCTCCCCCACCCTCAGACCAAATAGGGCACAAACTCCAGGGTTGAAATAAGGTGAAATTTAATAGAACAGTGTAATAAACAATCTGAACAACAACAGGGGCTATAATAATAACAATAGATAGTAATAACAGCAACAAGACGATATACAGAGAAATACCGCAGTGAAAACAGCCAGCCTGGTGCGCATGCTTCCCATGACCAAAGTCACAAAGGAAAGCTTCCCTTGCTGCTGCTCTGGACCTGACGTCAGCATGGTATGAATAACCCGGCTGGAGATCCCTTCCCCCTCTCTGCTGGGGAAACTTAACCCTATCCTAGCTGAACCAGGACAATCAACAAAAAGGAAGAATAACAAGACCTGAGAAAGTTACCCAAATATATTTTTTGCTTCTTGGTTTTTTTTGTTTGTTTGGTTTTTTTTTGTTTGTTTGTTTTTTTTTTTTTTGGCTTATTTGTGCATTTGTGTTTGTTTGTTAGTATTTCCACATACAAATTTGATACCTGTATTCTTAAAAAGCCTTCTTGGAATCATGTCAACCTATGGATTTTCAGTATTGAAATAAGAATATAATGTAAAAAAATGCACAAAACTATTCAATAACTGAGACTTTGCATCTATACATGCAATTGAAAAGGCTGTACACGCTATACACAGAGAAGTAATTTCCTATTTAGAGGAGGTATTAATCCAGAAATCTATATAATGTGATCTCATAGCTCAGTACTCTTTGAAAATGTGACATCATTTACATGATTGGAACAGAGCAAGCAACCCGTCATTCAAAAAGACTGTCAATTTATGAATGATGGCATAGATTGTAAGAAATTATTGTACTGAATTACATGTCTGAAAAATATACCAGAGATGACATTTTCTATATATTACTGAAAGGATATTTGGTCCTTTTTGTCTCATTAGCTCTCTTTCTTATCTGCACTTCATGGCTCACAAGATTATGATAATCTTGGTGCATCTGGTGGCAGACGCGCGGTCACCAGCTGCGCGCTTGCCAGCCACGTGGTCATCACTCAGCTCCTCTATTGTCTCGCGGATCAGCTTCCAGAGCATGGGATAGTCGCTGACTTCTTCTGCCGACCTTCCCCCCTCACTGGTCACATCCCAAAGCTTTTTTCCTATGGATTCCCAGGCAGATATCTCAAATATGAGACCTGCACTGGAGATAAGTCCTCTTTCCCGGCTCCATTTCACCAAGCCTTTCAGGGTGGACTTATCGTATTTTATCCCTCTCATGGAGAGGATATCTTGGAGGACTTTCACTGCTAGCTCGTCCCTGCCGGGAGCAGACCCCATTCCTCCCCGGCCACCGCTTCTTCTCGCAGATCTTCAACCCAAATTACAGTACGCTGCTTCTCACCTTCAGATTCCGGGTCAGAGTCTGGATCAGTTTTGACAGGCTTTCCACCCTTGATTGCACCTCTGTCGAGTCCTCAGTGAAGACTTGTGCCAATCTTGAGGGTCCCTGTTCGGGTGCCAGATGAGGGATCTGTGGACATGCACACAACCAGTATGATCAAGCAATGCCAATTTATTGAAGGTAAGCAAGCCCTTTTATAGGTTTCTCCTGTGCATGCAAACGGTACGTGTTACAATCCTTATGATTGGATAGTTAGCTTTGTCCACATGCTTCAAGCCTTCTCACGATTGGATAATAAGCGCAACCCTCAATGTCTTTCTCCTCCCAACCCATCTCCTGGAGTTGGTTGCTGAGTTCTTTGTTCTATGTCCTTGCCGAGGCGTGCACATGCGTAGGATTGCTCTCATGTCCATTATCTCCCAACAGCCTGGCATATTCTCTTTTCTACTGGTTCTTTAACCTGAGAATGCTCCTCTCCTGTAGAAGACTAGAGATGCCTATTTGTAGATGAAGCAATTATCCCCTTCAGCCAGGAATAGAGTTCACATATACATGGCTTCTGTACTCAGATGTAGATATATTAGAGCTGGGTCCTTCTTACATAAATCATGCACATTTTTTAACATGTCAAATTTACTGCTATCCACTATAAAACATTTAAGATATGAAGCACAAATGAACCAGCACTTGGCTAGTACTCAGACTGATAAGCCAGTCACATCAGTCTAGGGACTAACTGCTCCACTAGGAGATTATCAAATCTAAGGAAAGATTTACGGACAAGCAAATCCATCTGACCATAGAAGGTTTGATTAGTTAGGGTACAGAAGTAAAAATTTTTTGCATATAAATGACTTCTGATTACTGGGACAATTCATTTGGTCATAGTCCTGCCACAAGTGATTGAAAGACAAGTTGCTCTTTCTTGGACAATCTGGAAGTTATCAGAGCCCACACAGATTAAAAACACATCTCCCAGGCCTTCTCCTGGTCAAAGTTTCCTTTGATCAAGGATGGATTGCTGTGAAAAAGATAGGGAGCATAATATATGTTTTGCTCACCTTTAGAGTCAAATTAGAAATTAAGAGTATTGCTTTAGGACTGAGATGATGTACATTAAACAAAGTAAACTATCACTGCTGTCTGTTACTGTAAACTTCCAGGGTTTAAATCTAGACCATGAGTTTTCTACCTGTGGACCTATAAAATAGACCTGATATTAGAGTCTATGAATGAATGAATGTAGGACATCCCACCTGTCTCAATGCAATGTTGGGGGAGGTTTTGATACCATCCCTAGAGTGAGATTAAGACACAAACAAGGTCAAATGCCATATACCCAAAATAGGTTTTTATTATTAAAAATGTGAAGAGGGGTAGTGATAGGACAGAATGGAAAGAAAAGGCAGAAATAAAGCAAGGATGTGGGATAGGGCTGTAAGAATAATCATCGCCATGGATCCAGCAGCATCCCCTTAGCACTCAGTCTTCAGTTCTTTGGTGGTGGCTGCACACAGATTTGGCTTGAATGGTAGATGCACAAGATTGTTGATGATTTTGTTATCAACTGAAATTAAGTTATGTTTTATTTTGAGTATAGTATTAAGAGGTATTTTAGTAGAAATTATTTGTTCACATTTATTGCATTTTGTACCAGCAACCAACTGCTACTTTAAAATTCCCTGTACAGTCCTGTACCAAGGCTGAAGAGAGTGGTCATAATTAGCTAGTGGAAACAGTTAGCTAGGTAACAAAACACATGACGATTTTTAAAGTGATTTATGACACATACATAGGACTAGAAGAATGCAAGTAGTTGTCAAGGTCTAAGATTAATGGGAACTGAGGGAAGTGATTGTAACAGCCTGCAAGTACCTGCCAAGAAACCGTGAATTTAAGCAAAAGGTAATTCCGGCAGGGGGAGATTGCGACCACCGACTCATGGACAACCTACCTGTATTACACCCCAGACCCATTTCTAGACATTTCTAACTTCTACTGTGTAGAATTGGAAATAGGAGGACAACATGTTAATGATTTCTTGGAGGTTGTATGTTTATGTATGCATGAGTAAGTTCTATGTAAGGTGTATGATTCTGGTGCCTGGTACGTGTTGTTGGTGAGATCACTCCCCTACACATCCAGCCATCAATAAAGAAGTGTCTGCTTATCTGCATCAAATTGGTGTCGATAAGTTATTTTTATCCCGATTTTCGGTGACAAGATCAGACTTCGATGGTAGATGCACACATCTGGCCTTGATGGTAGATGCACCAAAAATCAAGTTTTCCTGCTGCCTTTTTTAGTTCATCGTACCAGCTGATCAACATATCTGCTCGACTTTATGTTTTGTTTTCTCTGGTCCAACAGGTTTTATTGCATCCGGCTTCCAGGACAGGAACGTTTGCCTCTTGTTAGTTCATTAGCAATGCATGGATGGGGTCTGGCCTACACAATAGAGCCACAAAGGCCTCCAGGATGGGGCCAGCTCAGCACACCTCTGCCCCTTTGAGGCTTATGTAAAGAGTCCGGACAATGCAACCGCAAGGAACTGGGGGAGTGCATCCTTCAATACACTCTCACTTCTCTGGGCAACATTCCCCAGAACAATTCACAGGCCGCAACAGCTTCTCTTGGAGGTTTGCACAGACACAAGCAAGCTGTGACACAGTCATATGACATTTCAGTCTCTCACACCACCATATGTAAGAACACATATGACTACATATAGATGCAGAGATGCACATATAAAACATATTCATACACATGAGTTATATGTTGATATATGTACTTAATGTACACATATAAACAGACACACACACATACACACATATTTCTTGCTTATAGATAATTTTTTAAGATAATTTTAAATATTTAATTATTTTAAGGAACATCATTCTTCTAGTCATCTTGAATTTTTTTCCCTTTGATGATACATGTGCAGGTTTCATTTACACTGAGTTAGAATTTACTGTCCATGAACAGTGTGCTTTCTTAAAGACTATAATTTCTAAGAGAATACATTTTAACTTTCTTTCTGCCCTTGGATCATCATTAACATCATGAAGTTCAAGGGCAAGTGCAAGGTTGTGTACCTGGGTCAAGGCAATCCTCAATATCAATACTGACTCTGGGATGAATAGATTGAGAGATACCTGGGATACTGAAAGATGAAAAACTGGGTATGACTTGTCAATGTTCACTTGTAGCCCAGAAAGAAGCATTGCCAGCAGGTCAAGGGAATTGATTCTGTCCTTCTGCTCCACTTTTGTGACCCCATCTGGAGTACTGTGTCCACCTCGAGGGTCCCCAGTACAAGGATAACAGAGTTGGGTCCAGAAGAGGGCCATTCAAATGATCAGAGGGCTGGAACACCTCTCCTATGAAAAAAGGCTGAGAGAGTTAGGGTTATTCATCCTGAAGAAGAGGAAGTTCTGGGGAGACATTATTGCAGCCTCTTAGTGTATAAAGGGGACTTATAATGAAGATGGAGACTTTTTGTCAAGGTTGGTAGTAACAAGACAAGGGGGAATGGATTTAAACTAAAGAGTTTTTATAAGGGTGGTGAGACACTGGAACAGGTTGTCCAGAGAACTGTGGTTGCCCCATCATTGGCAGTGTCCAAAGTCAGGTTAGATGGAGCTTTGAGCAATTTGATTTAGAAAAGATGTCTGGGCCCATGTCAACAGACTTGGACTAGGTGATCTTTAAAGGCACCTTTAAAACCAAACAATTTTATGATTCTATGATTTTTTAAAAAATATTAAACTTCAAGATAAAATGAATATTTCTTTTAAATCTGAAAACATATGGCATTTCCAATGTCTTTGATAAGTGAGTTCCAAGTTTTTGAGTATTTTTGTTGGTCTGTTAGGATACTGTTTCTCATACTTTCTTTTTATCTTTTCTCACTCTTTACATAATTTCTTTGGCATTTTTTATTCATGAAAGAAACCTACATACCTTAACTATTCTGATAGTCACTGTAGAAAAAGGAAGCAAACGGTAAAACTTCTATAATGGATTTTATAAAAAATAGAGAATGTAAAAGCAGGAGATTGCATGTGTGCTACAGACTAAGCTCTTTCTCAATATGTAGGTGGCCTGGAGCAGTGTTTTGCAAAAGAGCTGGGGAATATTTCCTTTTAAAATTTTTTTTACATAGGAGAAGCCATAGGATTGTACCCTGAACTCATACCTTCCCTAATAGGTTCCTGGCAGAACTGTATGGATGTCCATGGAGCAGTAGCTGCACTCAGATTAGACAATTACTAACTTCAGCTAGCTTGTTTAAATTTAGCTTGTGTACTCTCACACTATACTGCAGTCACAGAGACATAGGAAAAGAGAAGCTAAAGCTCCTCAAAACAAAAATGAAGTAAAACCCCAGAACTGGGAGATTGCAGAATTGAGTAAATATATCATGTTTGAAAGCAAAATAACTTTGAGTCCTAATCCATGATTGCATATAAAACTTGGCATACCTTCTACTCTGAGAATTTGGAGAATATCTTACCTACCTCTTCTTAGCTACCTGCCTCTTCTCCACTCCCCAGTATTTCCAAAACTTTTCTTTGTCACCCCAACTTTTGCTTGTTCCTATATTGATTGTGATATGCTGGTCTATCAACATCAGCATGCTTGTCACCTTAACAGATGCTTTACAAAGGTGTTAGTTTGTTTGTCTGGTTGGTTGGTTGGTTTGTTTTAATATTGCCATTGCTAAACTTAAATAAAATTTAAAATAAAATGGAAATTGAATACAATGCAACAAATTATTTTATCACTGTAGGCTAGCTGACATGAGCTTTTCATCTTGGGAAACACCTCAAGTAACTTCCTGAGGTTGAATTTATATGAGGAACCTTCCAAATAAGTTTTAAATTTTGTTAAATTCAACCCCCCTTCATTAATCTCTGTACCTTTATTTGCTTGAGAAGAACTATGAATCACTGTATTGTATTGCTCTGTTCAAGAAAGATGCTTTACTTTAAGGTATGTAACATCATAGAATGGTTGTTCATGCATCGCTGTCTCTCCTGGACCAAAGTAATTCAATAGTATAAACAAAGAGAAAATCGAGTGTGGTGGTTTAAGCCCTGCCAGGACTGGAGACCACGTTGCTGTTGCCCCTCCCCCACCCTCAGCCAGTCGGGCTGGAAGTGAGGCACAAACCCTGGGTTAAAATAAGAAGAAATTTAATACAACAGTGTGATAAACAATCTGAACAGCAACAGTATCAATGGTAACAACAATAAACAGCAATAACAGTGAACAAGACAAAAGATGTACAGAGAAATACCGCAATGGTGATGGAACAAGCCCACTGTGTGCTCCCCACCACCAAAGCTGCCAAGGAAAAAGTTCTAGTGCTCCTGTGCCCGAACCTGATGTCAGCATGATATGAATAACCCGGCTGGAGATCCCTTCCCCCTCTCTGCTAGGGAAACTTAACCCTATCCTAGCTGGACCAGGACATCAAATACTAATATTAGATTAATTCTTAAAGGACTATCATATGCCAAATTTAACTCAGATTAGACAACTGTTACTTCTTAACACAGCAATTCCTTCTTACCACAGAAAACCACCCTTTAGATTATTTTGGCAAATAAATTTATTGATCATCATCTTTACTATTCAAAGAAAAAAACACAGATCCAAAATCCAGAAATGAACCTATGCTACTCTCTGATACTAAAATGCTATGTCACCTGAAAATCTTGGGGTTTTTTTCTCTCCAAAAATTTTTCACTTGTCAGTGCTAGAGAAAAATCCCACTGACTTGCATTTTAGACTATAAGCCATATGTGAGTTGAGAAGTATTTATTAACTTCAGGAGCATTTTTAAACCTTTTTACTTTATAAAAGCTCTACATGCATGAAAAATCTGTGTGGTGAATGAAAAGAACGAAGGACACCTTAAGGAAGGTCTACAATGACTGACAGATGGACAGATTATGGAAGCTTTCTCATTTCCCTACAGTTAGTGATACTCAGTTCAATATTATCAAAGAAGAGGAAGTAAATGTCATTACAAATATGAGTTTATGAACAAGGTGCTTTCTAAGTAGCATTTTTCTCAGTCATCTAAGCATAAAGTAAACCCCGGATTT
This sequence comes from Athene cunicularia, assembly GCF_003259725.1. Taxonomy (NCBI): domain Eukaryota; kingdom Metazoa; phylum Chordata; class Aves; order Strigiformes; family Strigidae; genus Athene; species Athene cunicularia. The sequence continues at coordinate 46,167,517 of NW_020799101.1, forward strand.
GATATGATCAAAATATTTAGACATGGTTACTCAAGTGTCATGAATCACAGATATTCTGTATATTTTAGAGGATAGTCAATAGGTACTGTCTATTTTAATTCTTTCTTTTGCAGACAAATATGTTCTTGCAGTTACTGCTACTGATTCAATAATAGTGTCTAATTGACAATTTAAGATTTGCACAAGCTATGACTCTACCTAATTCCTAAGCCATATTTATGGCTCCTGTAAGGCATTAAGCAAGCCAAGGACATTAAGATCTTACAGTTTCAACAGCCTGTGGGAGTCTTTTGATATACACTAGTCTCTCCACATATAACCTGTTCAAAAATTTCTTTCACAATGACACTTAGAAATGTCTTTTTCTTCTGGTGGGCTAAGTAATGTTCTTCTTTTTGTGGAAGAAAAATGACACTGTAAATCAGTCAGATGTGTTCAGAATAAGAATTCATGCTCACTGGCAGTGGTAGTGCTGAACCATGTGTCATGATTACATGTAGAGGAGTTTTTAATACAGCAAGGACATGGCCAAGTCTGGGACTTATACAATGCAGGCTTTGAGACGCTCAAGGCCGAACTGGCCTCGGGCCCAGAGGAGCACTCAGACTTCGGCACGTAGACCCTGAAGCCATTATGAAGACTTCTTATCAACAGGATAAGGAACAGGATACAACTAAAAGAATTATAGACTCTGCGATGCCAAGAAAGCAAGGCTTACGACATGGAACATGATCAGTACACTTTCTCCAATCGCAAAGCAGCTTGAGCACGTTTACAGCAGTAATTAACCAATCATAGTAAAGGTTAACCTCATGCATTACTAACTACACTATAAATATGTGCTGTAAACAATAAACGGTGGAGCATTCACCATAACTCTATGAGTATTGTGTGTTAGACTCTGGTCTCCCCGCACTACCTCAAATGGTGACTCCGACGTGATATCATCTATCGTCTTAGAGACGCATCCAGCGTTGAAAGGCAGAGCCCCTCGACCTTACGTGGAATAAGGTAAGGCTGGGCTGATAGCAGGAGAGAGTATACGCCGGCCGGCATATCTGAAAAAGATGGAAGCGGAATACGCTGCAGCAGTTAGGCTTTTAATAGCGATTCTCTCTAAGAGAGGTGAAGAAGTAGCCGAGAAACAGATGCAAAAGCTTGTTTCTCGGGCGAAAGGGCAGGGTTATTTTCAAACCCCACCGACACTGTTTAATTATGAAGATTGGCGCCAAGTGGGCGACCATATGTGGGATTTGACTATACGGGGAAAAGACCGTGATGTGAAAGATATCCGAACACTATGGCAATTGACTATTACTGTTTTGAAAGATATGAAGGCTGAAGCAAAGGTGGCCGCTGCAGCCGTACAGGCATTGTCTCCCCCGCCAGTGCAACACAACCGCGCTCATGTTTTTCATGTACGGGGATTAGAGACAACACAACTATTCCTGTACGAGGGCTTACGGGGAAAACATGCCAGTCAGTAAATGAACTATTATCTGGAACCCAACAAGCGTCATCTTTGCCTGTACTGCACCCTCCAATGTCTACAGTAGAGACAGCCACTCCTACTGCTCCCCCAGAGGAAGATGTTGTTGTGCGTCCGCGGATTACTCAAGGTGGAGCGGATTGCCATCCAAAAGAAATGGGCCAATTAGGCATTGATCCCAGCCAGGTGCCTTTGCCCCCTGATATTTCAAGACAGTCAGATACTGTTTCTGCCCAAGAAATAGTGAACGGGTGGGTACAAGCTGCCTTACAAAATTCAGGGACACGAATTAGTTTACCTCCCAATACTAAAGAAACTGTGACTTCCATTGGGCTTCAAGATATTATTCAAGGCAAAATAGCCACTCCATGGCCCACAGGCATAGCAAAACCTAAACGATGGTCTGGAGTAATTCATGATGCTATTCTAGAGGGGGATTGGGCTCCTACCCGACTGGCGTGTCCGATTATACGCAATGAGGAAGGGGGTGAAGCACATTATGAGAAACATGAATGGAAAGTATTACAGCAAGCCAAGTCCACTATAAAAGAACATGGGCATAAATCTGAAACTGGTCAAGCCTTAATTGATTGGCTGTATACTGCTGATTTGAATACCCCTTTAGATTGTGCAAATCTGGCTCGTCTGCTTCTATCGCCATCGCAGTATTTGGTGTGGTATAGAGAATGGGAACAGCTAGCGCAAGTAGAAGTTAACCGATCCCGACAACCGGGCGATCCTATGGGGGGAATACGCGCTGATATGATTACAGGGTCGGGACCGTATTCTCACATCGCTGAGCAGCTGCGATACCCATATGAATTGCTGCAGATCGTGGCCAACACTGCTATTCGTGCTTACGAGGCTGTTCCCGATTCAGTTGGAACTCCGGCCTTCACAACTGTGAAACAAGGCATAACTGAGGCTTACAGCCATTTTATTGATCACCTGCATGCAGCTATTCAAGGTAGCGCCAAACTTGATGATGAGAGTAAACGCAACATGTTTAGATTTTTAGCATTTGAAAACGCTAACGCACGAACAAAAACTGTTCTGGCCACATTACCGCAAGGCGCGGATGTTTCTGATATGTTGGAGCTGGCTCTTAGAGCAGATCAAGGGCAACAGGCAAAGAATATTGCCGGAGCAGTTGCGGCTGCCATAAAGCCTACCACCTCCCTGATGGCTGCTGCAGTTCAGAAATTAGGGAAGCACAATACTCAGCCCCAGCCAACCAACTGCAGTTGTTACCGTTGCGGTCGTACTGGGCATATTCGCCGCAACTGTACTCCGACTGTGTGGTAGGATTATTGTAATCGAGATACTCATGCTACTATTGCATGCCGTATTCCAAAAAACGGCTGGCGCAGCGCGAAGATGGCTCGCGCAAAGACACAAGCGGGCGCATCACCCAATTTCCAGCCCCAGCAACAAGAGGAAGCTTGGGCATCGATTTGGCAGCAGCAGTAGACGTTACCCTTATGACTTCTGCACCTACTAAAATTCCTACTGGCATGTTTGGTCCAATTCAGAATATATATTCCAATGTCGGTGCATTATTATTGGGACGTTCATCTACAGGACTATCAGGTCTCGTGGTATTGCTGGGAGTTATTGATGCAGACTATACTGGAAAAATTCAGATAATTTGTTTCACACCGCACCCCCCTTTAACCATTAAGAAAGGGACACGGATTGCACAACTTTTGTTATATGAGCGACATCACGCTACCCCCACTGCTTCCTGTGAAAATAGAGATACAATGGGATTTGACTCTACTGGGCTGCATTTAGTTAACCTTGTTCAACAGATGCAACAACGCCCTCAACTGACAGTAATTTTGAAAAGAAAACAGGATCAAAGAAATATTAAAATGATGTCTGATACTGGTGCTGATGTTACCATTTTGTCACAACATATCTGGCCATCACATTGGCCTCTAACTCAAGCCAAGGCTATGGTGCAAGGGGTTGGCGGTGGACGAGCACCACTTCAAAGTCAAGACGTTATTCAATTTCAGTTTGAAGAGGTGCAAATAGTAAATGTCAGACCATATGTTATGCCTTTACCAGGTGATCTACAGGGTTTACTTGGCCGTGATATACTGTCTCAATTGGGTGCTACCTTAACCATTCCAGTTCCTAATTCAGTTTTTTAGTAAAGGCCACTGTTGATGCGCCACCTATTCTTAATATCCCCTGGAAAATAAATGAACCAGTATGGGTTGAGCAGTGGCCTCTCACCAAAGAACAGCACAAAATAGCGGCTAAATTAGTTCAGGAACAATTACAACAGGGACATCTTAAACCCTCCATCAGCCCTTGGAATACACCGATATTTGTAATTCCTAAAAAATCTGGTAAATGGAGACTATTACATGACTTGCGTAAAGTTAATGATCAAATGTGGCCTATGGGCACCTTACAACCTGGTATGCCATTACTTACAATGTTGCCCGAGGAGTGGCATATTATCATAATAGACTTAAAAGACTGTTTCTTTACGATACCATTACGGCCCCAAGATACATGCCGTTTTGCCTTTACTTTAAAAAATGTGAACAAAGCCGCACCGGACCAGTGATATGAATGGACAGTCCTGCCACAAGGAATGAAAAACAGTCCAACAATGTGTCAATTGTATGTAGAATGGGCATTACACCCTATCCGACAGAAATATGCTATCATGCTAATTTATCATTATATGGATGATATTTTATTTTCTTCTCCTACAGAAATATTAGACAGCCAATTATTAGATATTGTTGATATGTTAAAGAAGTATTCATTGGAGGTGGCACCAGAGAAAGTACAGCGATCTATGCCTTGGCAATATTTAGGCTGGAAAATTTTTCCAAAATCTGTAAAACCTTTGAAAGCATTAATAATAACCCAAATTCAGACGTTGGCTGATGTTCAAAAATTAGCAGGAGACTTACAACGGCTGCGTTCTTTGACTGGTCTTACAAATCGGGATTTACAACCAATAATCGCTCTTTTGAGTGGTACAGATCCAGCCAAGCAAATTAATTGGACACCAACACTACAAAATCACCTGCAATATTTGGCTGATAAAATCAATCATACTACGGGTGTTGATCGTGTAGCTCCAAATTACCCCATTTTTTTTTGTATTGCAATTCTCCTGCGCATGACGCTCACGCCCTCCTTTTTCAGCATTTGCCTTTCAAAAGAAAAAGGGGGAGAGCAAGGGTACAGAACAGCAGGAAAAAATTCTAGAATGGCTTTTTCCACCTTTTACACCTCCAAGGAGTATTTTTCAATGCACAGAACTTGTTGCTTTGTTAATCATGAAAGGAAGAAAGCGTTGTATAGATGTTACCGGTAAAGAGCCGAATGAAATATGGTTACCAATTTGAAAAGATATGTTAGAATGGTTATATATGAACTCTGTGCCTTTACAATTTGCCTTAGAAAGATATCCTGGATCCCTAAACGCACAATCATTGAAGGGCCCAGTCACCAGATTTCTCACTCAGCAGAAGTGGACACCAAGGACCATTGTGGTTTCATCACCTTTAGAAAATGCAGTCACCGTTTTTACAGACGCCGGCAAGCGCACGCGGAAGGC
>NW_020799101.1:46172647-46175727 GCF_003259725.1 Athene cunicularia
GGCCAATTAGGCATTGATCCCAGCCAGGTGCCTTTGCCCCCTGATATTTCAAGACAGTCAGATACTGTTTCTGCCCAAGAAATAGTGAACGGGTGGGTACAAGCTGCCTTACAAAATTCAGGGACACGAATTAGTTTACCGCCCGATACTAAAGAAACTGTGACTTCCAGTGGGCTTCAAGATATTATTCAAGGCAAAGTAGCCACTCCATGGCCCACAGGCATAGCAAAACCTAAACGATGGTCTGGAGTCATTCGTGATGCTATTCTAGAGGGGGATTGGACTCCTACCCGACTGGCGTGTCCAATTATACGCAATGAGGAAGGGGGTGAAGCACATTATGAGAAACATGAATGGAAAGTATTACAGCAAGCCAAGTCCACTATAAAAGAACATGGGCATAAATCTGAAACTGGTCAAGCCTTAATTGATTGGCTGTATACTGCTGATTTGAATACCCCTTTAGATTGTGCAAATCTGGCTCGTCTGCTTCTATCGCCATCGCAGTATTTGGTGTGGTATAGAGAATGGGAACAGCTAGCGCAAGTAGACAACCGGGCGATCCTATGGGGGGAATACGCGCCGATATGATTACAGGGTCGGGACCGTATTCTCATATCGCTGAGCAGATGCAATACCCATATGACTTGCTGCAAATCGTGACCAATACTGCTATTCGTGCTTATGAGGCTGTTCCTGATTCAGTTGGAACTCCGGCTTTCACAACTGTGAAACAAGGCATAACTGAGGCTTACAGCCATTTTATTGATAGCCTGTATGCAGCTATTCAAAGTAGCACCAAACTTGATGATGAGAATAAACGCAACATGTTTAGATTTTTAGCATTTGAAAACGCTAACGCACAAACAAAAACTGTTCTGGCCACATTACCGCAAGGCGCGGATGTTTCTGATATGTTGGAGCTGGCTCTTAGAGCAGATCAAGGGCAACAGGCAAAGAATATTGCCGGAGCAGTTGCGGCTGCCATAAAGCCTACCACCTCCCTGATGGCTGCTGCAGTTCAGAAATTAGGGAAGCACAATACTCAGCCCCAGCCAACCAATTGCAGTTGTTACCGTTGCGGTCGTACTGGGCATATTCGCCGCAACTGTACTCCGACTGTGTGGTAGGATTATTGTAATCGAGATACTCATGCTACTATTGCATGCCGTATTCCAAAAAACGGCCGGCGCAGCGTGAAGATGGCTCGCGCAAAGACACAAGCGGGCGCATCACCCAATTTCCAGCCCCAGCAACAAGAGGAAGCTTGGGCATCGATTTGGCAGCAGCAGTAGACGTTACCCTTATGACTTCTGCACCTACTAAAATTCCTACTGGCATGTTTGGTCCAATTCAGAATATATATTCCAATGTCGGTGCATTATTATTGGGACGTTCATCTACAGGACTATCAGGTCTCGTGGTATTGCTGGGAGTTATTGATGCAGACTATACTGGAAAAATTCAGATAATTTGTTTCACACCGCACCCCCCTTTAACCATTAAGAAAGGGACACGGATTGCACAACTTTTGTTATATGAGCGACATCACGCTACCCCCACTGCTTCCTGTGACAATAGAGATACAATGGGATTTGACTCTACTGGGCAGCATTTAGTTAACCTTGTTCAACAGATGCAAAAACGCCCTCAACTGACAGTAATTTTGAAAAGAAAACAGGATCAAAGAAATATTAAAATGATGTCTGATACTGGCGCTGATGTTACCATTTTGTCACAACATATCTGGCCATCAATTGGCCTTTAACTCAAGCCAAGGCTATGGTGCAAGGGGTTGGCGGTGGACGAGCACCACTTCAAAGTCAAGACATTATTCAATTTCAGTTTGAGGAAGGGCAAATAGTAAATGTCAGACCATATGTTATGCCTTTACCGGGTGATCTACAGGGTTTACATGGCTGTGATACACTGTCTCAATTGGGTGCTACCTTAACCATTCCAGTTCCTAATTCAGTTTTTTAGTAAAGGCCACTGTTGATGCACCACCTATTCCTAATATCCCCTGGAAAATAAATGAACCAGTATGGGTTGAGCAGTGGCCTCTCACCAAAGAACGGCACAAAATAGCGGCTAAATTAGTTCAGGAACAATTACAACAGGGACATCTTAAACCCTCCATCAGCCCTTGGAATACACCGATATTTGTAATTCCTAAAAAATCTGGTAAATGGAGACTATTACATGACTTCTGTAAAGTTAATGATGAAATGTGGCCTATGGGTGCCTTACAACGTGGCATGCCATTACTTACAATGTTACCCGAAGAGTGGCATATTATCATAATAGACTTAAAAGACTGTTTCTTTACGATACCATTACGGCCCCAAGATACACACCGTTTTGCCTTTACTTTAAAAAATGTGAACAAAGCCGCACCGGAGCAGAGATATGAATGGACAGTCCTGCCACAAGGAATGAAAAACAGTCCAACAATGTGTCAATTGTATGTAGAATGGGCATTACAACCTATCCGACAGAAATATGCTATCATGCTAATTTATCATTATATGGATGATATTTTATTTTGTTCCCCTACAGAAATATTAGACAGCCAATTATTAGATATTGTTGATATGTTAAAGAAGTATTCATTGGAGGTGGCACCAGAGAAAGTACAGCGATCTATGCCTTGGCAATATTTAGGCTGGAAAATTTTTCAACGGCTGCGTTCTTTGACTGGTCTTACAAATCGGGATTTACAACCAATAATCGCTCTTTTGAGTGGTACAGATCCAGCCAAGCAAATTAATTGGACACCAACACTACAAAATCACCTGCAATATTTGGCTGATAAAATCAATCATACTACGGGTGTTGATCGTGTAGCTCCAAATTACCCCATTTTTTTGTATTGCAATTCTCCTGCGCATGACGCTCACGCCCTCCTTTTTCAGCATTTGCCTTTCAAAAGAAAAAGGGGGAGAGCAAGGGTACAGAACAGCAGGAAAAAATTCTAGAATGGCTTTTTCCACCTTTTACACCTCCAAGGAGTATTTTTCAACGCACAGAACTTGTTGCTTTGTTAATCATGAAAGGAAGAAAGCGTTGTATAGATGTTA
>NW_020799101.1:46181858-46239857 GCF_003259725.1 Athene cunicularia
CACAGTACCCAGGTGAACACCTTGGAAGCGGCACGTTTAAGTCATGCGATGTTTCACCAAGGAGCCAAAATGTTAAAACGTCAATTTTCCTTAAGTATAGCAGATGCTCAAGGTATTGTCAAATCCTGTGATCAGTGTAGTCAGCAAAGTGGCCTATTGGGATTGGGGGTAAATCCCAGAGGACTGCGTTCTGGAGATCTATGGCAGATGGATGTTAGCCATATACCATACTTTGGACGACTAAAATTTGTTCATGTAACCATTGACACCTTTTCCCATATGGTTTGGGCAACAGCTCAAACAGGAGAAAAGGCTGTACATGAAATTCGACATTTATATGCCTGTATTGCAATTATGGGAATCCCTAAAGAAATAAAGACAGATAATGGGCCTGCATACATTAGTCATAAGGTGCAGCGCTGTTTTCAGCAATGGGGAATTCAGCACACCACTGGTATTCCTCACAATTCCACAGGTCAAGGAATAGTAGAACAGGTACATCAAGTCCTTAAAGCAAATATAATTAAACAAGAAGCAGGTGTAAATGCAATAGGAAGAAACCCACTTCAGATACTACCTAAAGTGTTATTTGTAATGAATTTTTTATCTCTCACAGGAAATAGAGGAGCACCTCCGGTTTCCATACATTATGATCGTCATCATGCATTACCTGAATCTGAGATACAAGATTTTTATAAGGACATATCCACAGGCCAGTGGCTTGGTCCTGTCAAATTATTATTTACAGGTAGAGTTTATGTTTGTGTCTCCACAGATTTTGGACCCAGGTGGATTCCGAGTAAGTGGACCCAGGTTGCTCATGAGTGTCGAGCAGCAGAGGAGACAACATCGTCAGAACCTACTAATACAGCCACTGATATGGCAGTTGAAAGTTGAGTTATCGTGCCACATACAATGGGAAAATTTATCACAGGTGTGGGAATTCCTTGATTCCTTGAGGGATTTAGGCCCACATTTGCAACAGTGTTGTCATTGCCAATCCCTGACTCATTGGGCTTGGGTGAAAATATTTTGTGGTGGGTGTTTTTCTCGCTACTGGGTGTGCCCGTCTCAGCTATATTTCGGTAATTGGTGTCTCAATTGTAGAAATGAATGGTCACACGACAGTCCTCAACAGGCATTAGTCAGGCTTACAGGTAAACCTTTTGTAGAAAGTTTAACACTGTGGGAAAACCGAGAATCCCTTCAGATAAGTACACTGGCATGGTGGTTACAACATCATATTAAACGTCTGTCGAGTCAAAAGAAAACCCGAATTTTGCAGACAACGTGTTTTTCCTCTAACAATATTCCTAATTTTATACAGGTACGTCCCAGAAGGTGGAAAGATGTACAAAGGCAGTATAATTGTCGCCCTAATATTTTGTAGCTTTACACAAGCTTGGATACCTGCCCAACCTAAAGAAAATGTCTGGGTTACCCTTGCTAATGTTACTGGTCAAGATACAATATGTCTTTCAACAGCTTCACCAGAAAATCCCTTTTCGACCTGTCTTGTTGGAGTCCCTATAGAAACATGGCCCTGTGGGAAGCTTGCCAATGTTCTTTGTTCTACCATATCTCAAGCTGTGGATAACTGGGATGGATGGGGTCCCTATTTACCACCAGCACAACTTGAGCCGCAAGAAATAGAACTCCTGGGGGCATTGAAAGCAGATGCATGTGTGAAATTTCATTTTACATCTACCATACGCGGGCATAACTATACCACTAATGTTACTTCTTTTTTAGATGTATATCGTAACCATTCTATTTTGTGTAACTATACCACTAGCACTGTGTCTCAATCTTCTTTAGTACCTTTGCAGCTGCCATCAGGAATGTTTTTGATTTGTGGAGACAGAGCCTGGCCTGGGATTCCCTCTCATATAATTGGGGGACCATGTACTATTGGTCGGCTTACCATATTGACCCTGAACACCAATATGATATTGAATATAATTGGACATCGTCGTCATAGACGACAGGTATCCCATGCCTTTACACCCGAATGTAATGATCATGTCAACTTCTGGTCTTTAGAAGAATGCATATTTTCTTCTCTACTTGCACCTGGAATTGCTTCTGCCAAGGCACTAGGAGACCTGAATAAATTAGGATGTTGGTTAGCAAAACAGACTAATGCTACATCTATAGCTCTATCAGGATTATTAGTGGATGTTGATTCTGTTCGCCATGCCACATTGCAAAACCGAGCCGCTATAGATTTCTTATTGCTAGCACATGGACATGGTTGTCAAGATTTTGATGGAATATGTTGCATGAATCTCAGTGATAACTCTATTTCAATTCATAAGCAAATAGCAGAGCTTCAAACACTAACCACTCATTTAAAAGAAGATACAGGGTTTAGGTTGGACAACTGGTTGTTATCACTAGGCATTGCTCCTTGGCTACGTTCACTTATTAAGAATGGCTTACTTGTATTAATCATAATTTTATGTATTATCTTCATGTTACCATGCTTTTGTACATGTATTCAGTCTGTAATAGACAAAACTATGCAACGCCTTGTACACCAATCTTATCTTGTTCAAAAAGAAAAAGGGGAAATTGTAGAGGAGTTTTTAATACAACAAGGACATGGCCAAGTCTGGGACTTATACAATGCAGGCTTTGAGACGCTCAAGGCTGACCTGGCCTCGGGCCCAGAGGAGCACACAGACTTCGGCACATAGACCCTGAAGCCGTCAGGAAGGCTTCCTATCTACAGGATAAGGAACAGGATACAACTGGAAGAATTATAGACTCTGCGATGCCAAGAAACTGCTTAGCAAGGCTTACGACATGGAACATGATCAGTACACTTTCTCCAATCGCAAAGCAGCTTGAGCGTGTGGACAGCAGTAATTAACCAATCATAGTAAAGGTTAACCTCATGCATTACTAACTACACTATAAATATGTGCTGTAAACAATAAACGGTGGAGCATTCACCATAACTCTATGAGTATTGTGTGTTAGACTCTGGTCTCCCCGCGCTACCTCAATTACAGACTTTTGCAGTGACTTCGTATGCTTTTTTTTCAACCTTAAAGACTGCAAAGGAGCTGATTTTGAAAACTATTTTTTTTTCTATTTTTTTTTTTTTTATATTAAAAACTATTTGTGCAAATATCTGTGGCTTAATTTTTGGTACATCAGAGTCTAATTGTAGGTTCTCAATACAGTTAGACTATCTGTGTATTAATAACTCATAAATATCCTGGTGAACTGATAGAGATTGTAGCTCTCCTGCTCAAGCTAGCAGAATAATTTACCCCTATCTTAAAGACTCTATAATACAACATGAAACAGCAAAAGCCAAGGTATTTTGGAGGTTTATTACTGAGTCCCTGTGGTAAAACTATCAACACAGTTGGTTTAGGATAGAATTAAATGAAAATATCCCAATGTACTATGGCAAAGTTGTGAAAATTTTCTTTAAAAATATCTCCCTATGTTTGGACTAAAGTACAGTCTAGTATATTTGATCTTTGAATAGTACATATGAATGGATCACAGGATCTGCTAGACTCAACTACAGTTTTCAGACATGGTAAGTTTGAAAGTGTCCATCTCTCAAGAAAACTTCACAAAACATGACTCCCAGTAGAAGTGGAGAGCAGTTTGTTCATTAACAGGTCCAGAATATTTTCTTACAGAAGGGCTTTTAGAGAAGTCTGGGGGGGCATTTATTGCACACAGGTGTGGAAGAGTGAGGGATGGATTGTGTTTTTGGAAAATTCTGAGGGAAGCTGTTTCTTTCCTGATGTTCTGAAAGTACGGTTGTTTGTGCTCTGTACTCTGCTATTGCCTGTCTTGTTGCTGTATAAAGCATTAAGGAGGAACAACAAGACTATATCTATCAAATTCAAATTTTTAAAGTTGAGTTCTGCAGTTAGATACCAGGACTACTTGCTTTTTAACTGAATCCATAGCAACAGGAAAAATCAGGTTATTTATAAGTCTTTATATATTGATTATATATACTTAAGTTCAGGTGTGTACTTCAGGTGTCTGTGTGGATGCTGAATTTTTCTTCCTTCTGAGAAGTGATATGGTCACTGCATCCTTCTCTTCTAACAGCTGGGAGGTATAATGTACTCCATTGTCTCTATGCATTTTTCCAGAAGAAAACGAACTTACTCCTAGCTCTGATTTCAGAACTATTTTACAAACTTACCTCGCAGACATACGTAGGTAACAAGTTATGGGAAACCACTTAGTTGACAGAAAACTCAAAGGGTGTCCTAAATCTTGCTATGCTATGTGTACAAGTGGGAAACTCATTCCAAGTTACTCATTATGAATTTGGAGATTTGAACTCAGGTGGCAGCCAGATGCCAAGTGGCCTGCTGTTCATCTCCCCCTCCCCACTCTGGTAAGATAGAAGAGGGACAAAAGGATTCGTGGGTTGAATAAAAAGAAAAAAATTACTAAATATAACAAGAGAACAAGGGTATCAATACTGAGTTCAAGAAGAAAATGGGTAAAATGCAACACTGGCTTACCGAGTGTGGTGACCGCCCCCCACTGCAACAATACTGACCAATGAGCAGACAGCGCACGTTCCAGTGAGTGAGTCCGAGCGAGAGTCACACCCCCACCTGGGTATGACATCACATGGTATGAAATAATCCAATGAAAATTAACTCTATCCTGGTCGAAACCAGGACAGTTTCCACCCCTTATTCCATACCACTGACGTTATGACCAGGTTTCCAAATATCTTAAGGAATCACCACCCTCTCTTTTTTTTTAGATATCATTCCCTTAGTCTATCCTTTCACAATGGTCCATCCTTCCACAATGTTTGCTGAGTACATTTGGTCCATAACTTCGGGTTCCATCTGTTATGACAGTCTATAAGGTTGAGGAATGAGGTGGAGTTGGCTCAGTCTGTGGAGCAGGAGGCTTTGGATGTGGCACAGGGATGTTGCAAGGGACTAAATACAATAACAGAGTTATTTGACAGTCCGGTTCATTGGCTGTTCCCACCTAAAATCAAATCTCCATGAGGCACACGTCGGACCTCTCCATCCTTCTGCATTACCCAACAAGTGCACCCAGGTCCTTGGGCAAAAGTAATCCCATGCATGGGTTTACCTTTACCCAATAAAGGAATAAACCAGACGGCCTTCCCCAACATATTCCTAATGCACACTATGGGGCCTTTATCCCCATCCATGGTATGGAGGTGATTTGACAGCAGGGCCGGCTGGCTTGGCAGATCCTCTTGTATTGACTAACCAGGTGGCTTTTGGTAAATGCACGTCCCAGTGTTTGAAAGTTCCAGCACCCATTGCTCTCTGTGTAGTTTTCAGTAACCCATTGTATTGCTCAATTTTCCCAGAGGCTGGTGCATGGTAGGGAATGTGATCTATCCACTCAATGCCATGTACTTTGGCCCAGATGTCTATGAGGTTGTTTCAGAAATGTGTCCCATTATCTGACTCAATCCACTCTAGCATGCCATGATGCCATAAGACTTCATTCTCAAGGCCTAAAATAGTGTTCTGGGCAGTAGCATGGGACATGACATGAATTTCCAACTAACCAGTGGCTGCTTCCACCATTGTAAGCACACAGTGTTTGCCTTGCTGAGTTTGCGGGAGTGTGATATAATCAATCTGACAGGCCTCCACATATTTATACTTTGACCATCATCCTCCATACCAAATGGGTTTTAACTGTTTGGCTTGCTTGATCATAGCACATGTCTCACATTCATGGATTACTTGTGCAATAACATATATGGTTCAGTCCACTCCTCTGTCATGAGCCCATCTCTATGTTGCATCTCTTCCCTGATGGCCTGAGGAGTCATGAGCCCAGAAAGACAGAAATAGTTCACCCTTTTGTTGCCAGTCCAGATCTACTTGAGACACCTTAATCTTGGCGTCCTGATCCGCCTGTTGGTTGTTCTGATGTTCTTCAGTGTCCCGTCTCTTGGGTACATGAGCGTCTACCTGGCGTACTTCCACAACCAGATTCTCTACCCAAGCAGCAATATTTTGCCATAATTCAGCAGCCCAGATGGGTTTGCCTCTGCTCTGCCAGTTGTTCTATTTCCAGTGCTGTAACCACCCCTACAGCACATTTGCCACCATCCATGAGTCAGTACAGAGGTAGAGCACCGGCCACTTTTCTCGCTCAGCAGTATCCAAGGCCAACTGGATGGCTTTCACCTCTGCGAACTGACTCGATCTCCTTCAGCTTTTTTGTGTGGTTCCATACAGCTGCCTTCCACCTTTGATGTTTTCCCACAATGCAACAGGACCCGTCAGCAAACAGGGCATGTTGCTTCTCATTATCCAGTAGTTTATTATATGGTGGGGCCTCTTCAGCACATGCTACCTCCTCCTCTGGCACCATTCCACAATCTTTGCCTTATGGCCAGTTTGTAATCACTTCCAGTATTCCTGGACAGCTAGGGCTCCCTATTTGAGCCCGTTGTGTGATTAATGTGACCCATTTGCTCCGCGTGGCATCAGTTGCATGGTGTGTAGAGGGGACACTCCCTTTGAACATCCAACCCAGCACTGGCAGTCAGGGAGCCAGGAGGAGCTGTGTTTCAGTACCAATCACCTCTGAAGCAGCTTGAACCCCTTCATATGCTGACAGTATCTCCTTTTCAGTTGGAGTACATAGATCTTCCAGTCCTCCGTACCCCCAACTCCAAAACCCCAGAGGTCTACCCCAAGTCTCCCCTGGTGCTCTCTGCCAGACAATCCAGGTAGGGCCATTCTTCCTAGGTGCAGTTTACAGCATATTTAAAGCCTGTTGCTGCTCGGGGCGCCATACAAAATAATTCCTTTTCTGAGTTACTTGTTAGAGATGGCTGAAAATCTGACTGTAATTTGGAATGTGCAGTCTCCAGAAACCCACAACACCCAAGAAAGCTTGTGTTTCCTTTCTGTTAGTTGGTGGGGACATAGCTGCTATTTTATTAATCACCTCCATTGAACTCTGACAAAGTCCATCTTGCCATTTTACTCCTAAAAAGTGGATCCCTTGTCCTGGTCCCTTGACTTTATTATATTTTATGGCAAAACCAAGTCTCAGAAGGATTTGGATTAGTTTCTCCCCTTTCTCAAAAATTTCTTCTGCTGTATTAACCCATATAATGATGTCATCAATGTAATGTAAATGTTCTGGGGCTTCGCCCTGTTCCAGTGCAGCATGGGTCAGTCCATGGCAAATGGTGGGGCTGTGTTTCCACCCCTGGGGCAGTCGATTCCAGGTGTATTGGATACCCCTCCAGGTAAAAGCAAACTGTGGCCTGCATTCTGCTGCTACAGGGATGGAGAAAAATGCATTGGCAATATCAATCATGGCATACCACTTGGCCACCTCTGACTCTAGTTCATGTTGCAGTTCCAACATGTCTGGCACAGCAGCACTCAGCGGTGGTGTGATTTCATTCAGGGCACGATAGTCCACTGTCAGTCTCCACTCTTCACTGGAGTTCTGCACTGGCCATATGGGGCTCTTAAAGGGGGAGCGTGTCTTGCTGATGACTCCTTGGCTCTCTAGCTGACAAATCAGTTTATGGATAGGGATTACAGAGTCTCGATTGGTGTGATATTGCCATTGGTGCACAGTTGTAGTGGCAGTTAGCATCTGTTGTTCTTCAACCCTCAGCAATCCCACAACAGAAGGATCCTCTGAGAGACCAGGTAACACAGACAGCTGTTTAATTCCTTCTGTTTCCAAAGCAGCTATACCAAAAGCCCACTGATACCCTTTTGGGTCCTTGCATTACCCTCTCCTGAGATAATCTATCCAAGAATACATGGAGCATCTCAGCCAGCCACAATGGGCTGTTTTTCCCCCTCTTTTCCTCTCAGGCTTCCCTCAGCCTCCAATACAGTCAGCTGTTGAGACCTCCCTCTCACTTCTGAAACACAACAGTTTCTGCTCCTTTAAAATTTGATGGTATTAGGATGCATTGCACAACAGTGTCCACTAGAGCCTTGTACTGCTGGGGGTCAGATGTCCAGACCATCAAATCCACACAGTCCAGTAAACTTGGTTGTCCCTGTCCTCCACCTGGCTGGAGGCAGAGCCCCTCTAATGTTGGTCATAATACTCGCTAACAACAAAAGGATTAGTGTGGTGTGCACGGGTTTCAGCCTCATCTTGTTTACTGGAAACCGGATCAGCATTTCTCCTGAAAGGACTATGTTCTGTACTTGTTCTTCCTTCCAGCTCACATACCCGTTCTTCTAGGAGGTAGGTAGGTTTTCCATCCCATTTCTTCATGTCTTCTCCACAGTCACGCAGACAATGCCACAGCTTCCCCCCGTGGTGTGTACCACTTCTCTCAAGTAGAGAATCAGCTGCTCTTAATAGCCAATATTCTGGTTTGTGCAGGTGGGGAATAACACATGTTCTCCTTAAGCTGCTGGACATCTTGAGATAATTATTTCACAGACACAATTGTTGGGGAAGAGACACTTCAGATTTCCATAGTTGACAAGGCAATTCATCCACTGTTGGTCCCTCTTTGTTTCTCCACTTCATTAATGTTAATGCACCAGCATATGATGAGGGAGTGCTCTGTACAGAAGTCCTCCAGTGGTCCAGATGCATTGGACTTCATCTGGATCTGTGGGTAGCTGTGCATTATCTAGGTCATAGTAAATTACCTCCCGCACAGCAAACTCCCTCAAGTATTGAATGCTTGTCTCCATAGTGGTCCACTTACTTGGTCAACATGTCAAGTCGTCCTTGAAGTGGTACCTCTCCCTCACACTTGACAGAAGTCGCTTCCAGAGACTAAGTTTTTTGTGTCTCTATTCCAGGGGCTTTGTCAATGCTCCCTTCCCGAGGCAGGGATCCCAGCTGCCTCACCTCCCTGCCCTCTAGTTCCATGCTACTGGCCCTGCTATCCTAGAACCACAGCAGCCAGATAACAAGTTTCTCAGCTAGATGGTGGCTGTAATGTTTTCTTATGTCTTGCAACTCACTCAAGAACAAGGACTGTATATATATATATATATAATCTCATATAAAAAGAAAAGCCTTAGTGCCTCATGTTGAGCACCAAAAACTGTGGAGGTTTGAACTCAGGCAGCAGCCAGATGCTACATGACCGGCCCTTCACCTCCCCCTCCCCCTCTAAGATAGGGGAGGGACAAAAGAAGAGGATTCATGGATTGAATAAAAAGAAAGTACTAAATGTAACAGAACAATAGTAACAATAGCGAGTTCAAAAGAAAATGGGTAAAATGCAACAGTAGCTTACTGAGCACTGTGACTGCCCCCCACAGCAACAAAACCAACCACGTGCAACTGAGCAAGCCCTAGAAAGAGCAACACCCCCACCTGGGCATAACATCACATGGTATGAAATACACCAATGAAAATTAACCCATTCTAGTTAAAACCAGGACAATGAAACAGGTATGCAGTAATCTCCTTCGAGGCTTCCTTTCTGATGGCCTTACATGTGAGTCAAGAAAATGCATTATCCCACTAAAAATTGTTAAATTAATCCACTTTGGACACAGCTATCCCAATGTCAGGTTATAAAGTGTTTTTTGTTGCTGCCTTCATCCAGAAACTCATCTTTGAGATAGGATCTTATAAATGTCACCCTGAGTTTTATGGAGTTGATTTGTCACAAAACCTCACTGTGCAAAATGCCTCTAAGACAATGCTCTTGTTAACGTTATGTCTCTGCTTGTTCTTTAGTTGTGCTAAGTGCTTCCTTATTGCAGCTAAAAAATCAGTTCTACAAGGTGTCCTAATTTTTCTAAAGGTGAACAAAGTTTATTGAACTCTTGCAGGAAATGTAATTTACCATCCATTTTCTATTGTCCAGATAGCAATTATTGTCATGACTTTGAAATGTGTAAAGAACATGTATCTGAAGCAATGCACTATGATTGAGCTATCCAAATACCATTAATGCCAATGGAAGTAATGCTGCTAAATCTCCACATACTTTTTGGGAAAAGTACAGCTGATTATCTAATGTTGTACTCTCTCAAGATGTGAGGAACTCTGGTCTTTCTGAAAATGTATGGATCTGTACAACATTGTTAAGTTCCCAGATAATGCCTGTCAAAAACTGCTTCTGAAAGCAAATAGGCAACAGCTATTATGTGAGCAAGAAACAGAGGCATGTTTTTCCTTTGAAGGCACAAAAATGTCAAACACATTTTGCTTCTTCACCATGTCTTTATGCATTCAGTGTAAATTTCATAGAAATATTATGTGACAAATATATTTGACATCATTGAGAATGGCAATGTTTATTATTACAGCTCTCCAGATAGAGAAACAAAACCAGAAAAGTGATAATACTTACAGAGAGCTTCCTAGTAAATCATTATCAGAGAAAGAATTAGGAAAGAGTGCCTCCCAACGACACTTTCTGCTCATTTCTACAAGCCATGTAGTTCTTAATTTATCATTTTAAAATTAAATGGTCCAGGCTTATGGAGACTTATTGGTGAGTATAGCAGTTCCAGCTTTCACAGAATCACAGGTTAATATAGGTTGGAAAAGACCTTGAAGATCATCTAGTTTAACCATTAACCTAACACTGACCATTCCTAACTACACCATATCCCTTAGAGATCTGTCTACCCAACTCTTAAACACCTCCAGGGATGGGGACAGCACCACTGCCCTAGGTAGCCCATTCCAATGCCTAACAACCTGTTCTGTAAAGAAATACTTCCTAATATCTAGTCTAAACTTTTCTTGGCACAGCTTGAGGACATTATGTCTTGTCCTATTGCTTGTTACGTGGTTAAAGAGAATCATCTCCACCTCTCTACAACCTCCTTTCAAGTAGTTTACAGAAATACAGAACTGTCTAGGTTGGAAAATACCTTGAAGATCATCCAGCCCAACCATCAACCAAACAAAACAGTTCCCAACTACACCATATGCCTCAGTGCTAAGTTGAACCTACTCTTGAACACCTTCAGGGATGGGGACTCCAACATCTCCCTGGGCAGCCCATTCTAAGCCTAACAACCCATTCTGTAAAGAAATGCTTTCTAATATCTACTCTAAACATTCCCTGGCACAACTTGAGACCATTACCTCTGGTCCTATCACTTACTTGGTTAAAGAGACTTCACAGATCCTGCCTACCCTTGAGCAGATCAACACTCCCACCCAACTTGTTGTCATCTGAAAATTTACTGAGGGTGCACTGAGTTGTATACTTCCCTCCCCACCCCCCCTATCCCTCCTCCCTCCAGGGAGAAATAGGGGAGGGACTAAAGAAGAAATTCATAGGTTGAATAAAAATACTTAGTAACAAAAGCAGCAGTAACAAAGTCCAAAACGGATAAAAATGCAACAGTGGCTTACCAAGCGCGACAGGTATGCAGCCCGCCCCCATACAGCGGTGATCCAACTGCACCAGAAAATCCCGACACGCTGACCCAGAAACTGAAATGGGGTATGAGAGAGCACATGTCTGCCTATATACTGAGCATGATGTCACATGATATGGAATACTCCAATGATCAATTGGACCTGGCCCTCTAACTGTGCTCCCTCTTAGCCCAAAGAAAGTTAATCATTTCCTGGCTGAAACCGGGACACTTCTGAAGGCAGATTAATTTCTATCTGGGCTTTAGACCTCTTGATTTCTGCCCTGTATATTCTCACAGCATCTTTGTAATCACTGTGAATGGCTAAACCCTTCCTGCTAAGACCGTAAACTCTCCTTTTCTCCCTAAGTTCCAGCCTGAAGTTCCCTGTTCAGCCACAGTGGCCTTCTCTGCCACTGGCTTCTCTTACAGCACCTGGGGACTGCCTGCTCCTGGTCATTAAGACTTCCTTCTTAAAGAGTGTCCAACATTTCTGGACCACTATACCATTAAGGGTCGTCTCCCAAGGGATCTTGTCAAGCAGGTGCTTAAACAAGGCAAAGTCAGCCCTTTGAAGTCCAGGATGTCAGTTCTGCTTAGCTCTCTCCTGGCCTCTCTAAGGATAAAGAACTCTATCGTTTCATGATCACTGTGCCCTAGTCGGCCTCCAACTGCCACATCCTCCACCACTCCTTCTCTGTTCACAAAGAGGAGATCCAGCAGGGCACCTTCTCTGGTTGGTTCTCTCACCAGCTGCATCAGAAAGTGATCTGCTACACATTCCAGGAATCTCCGTGACTGATCCTGCTTTGCTGTGTTGTATTTCCAGCAGATGTCTGGGAAGTTAAATTCTCTCACAAGAACAAGGGCAAGCGATTGTGAGGTTCCTCCTAAGTGCCTATAGAATATTTCATCCATCTCTCTGTCCTGGTTGGGTGGCCTATAGTAGACTCCTACCATATCTGCCCTGTTGGCCTTCCCCTTGACTCTAACACAAAGCCACTTCATGCTGTTTTCACTATGCTTGTCCTCAAAGCAATCATAACAGTCCCTAACATACAGTGTCACCCCACCTTGCCTATCTCTTCTAAAGAGCTTGTAGCGATCAATTAGCAAACTCCATTCATGGGAGACAACCCACCATGTTTCTCTGATAGCCACTACATCATCATTTTCCTGTTCTGATCATGGCTTCCAGCTCCTCCTGTTTTTTACCCATGCTGTGTGCGTTGGTTTAGATGCACTTCAGATGGGCTGATGTCCCCAACACCTTTTTGCATCTAGTGATCCTAAGTCCGGCCTGATCTTTCACACGTGTTACCACAGTTAGTGATTGTCCCAATCCGATACTGGGGAGGGTTCTTATATGATCCCAAGAGTGAGATTAAGACATAAATGAGGTCAGATGCTGTACAACCTTATAAACTTTATTTTCTATAACAACTGATAAGAGTGATAGGACAGAGATGAAAAGAAAGGAAAAAGTCAGAATCCCCAAGCAAGAGCACAGTACAGGCGAAACTAATTACCACCACCATGACAAGGGATTCAGCGATGTTCTGTCTGCTTGTCAGTGTTGATGATGCTCCACGTCCCTGGCTCTGTTGAAGTCTCCAACAAATAGTATCCCCCCTGAGGAGTATGCAGTCTGTCCTTTTATAGTCTAGATCTCCATGATTTGTCCGCCCATTTCCATGGAGCTCGTTGTAATATGTGCTGCCCCGTGGTCCTCCATGTGTGCATGCCCAGGTGTCCATGGTGGTGATGCTGGCAAGGGGCCGTCCTGTGGTGCCTTCAGCCTCTGCTGTCTTCCTTGCCGTGTTTTCCCCTCAACCTGGCTCGCGTGCAGGTGCAGCTTGATGAGCGCTGCCAAGATTGCTGTTGTTTTCACCTTGGGTGGATGTAATGGTTTTTGTCGGGGACTATTCATCTCCTTGAAGGCGTACTCCTCCACAACAACAGGATGCTGAGGCCAGGAAGTGGTGATCGTGAGGCAGCAGTGTTGAGACAGACAGAAGTCCAAAAAGTCCCTTACACTGATCCATCAACATCCCTTGCATCTTTGTTGTGCTGCATGTCTCCATCCCTTGCTTGCACTGAGATGGCAGGGTGAGGGTTAGCACTGGAACAAGAGCCTACAAACTCTGGTAATCTATCCTGGGGCTTATGTCTGGGAGTTTCAGTTTTGTCCCCTTCCCCATTTAAATCTAGTTTAAAGCTCTCTCAATGAGACCAGTTAACTCCTGCCCCATTCCCCTTATGGGGCAGGTGTATCCCATCTGATGCCAAAAGTTCTGGTGCCCTGTATACTAACCTGTGATTGAAAAATCCAAAGGTCTGATGGTAACACCAGTCTTGGAGCTACAAATTCATCTGTTGACTTCTCCTGTAATCTTCCTCCTCCATCCCTGCAACTGAATGAATGGAGGAGAACACAATTTGTACCTCTGACCTCTTAACCATTTTCCCCAAGACCCTGAAATCTGTCTTCACTGATTTAGGGCTTCTCCTGGTAATATCATTGCTATCTACCTGAAAAACCAAGAGACTGTAGTAGTCCTTGGGTCTCACTAGAGTGGGGAGTTTTACCATGACGTCCCTTACCCATGCCCCAGGGAGGGAGCAGACTTCCCTATGAAGTGGGTCCGGTCTGCCTATTGGGCCTTTGACACCCCTCAGAATGGAGACACCCACTACAATGACCCTTTGGGGGTTATTTTTAGAATTGATTTTAATACTTGGTCTAGAGTGACCCAACCTTGGTGGACATTGGTCTTCCTCCTTGTTTGTCTCATTTTCTTCATCCTTCTCTGTTTCATTCACAAGTTCCTGGGCCCCGTATGTACTGTGAAGGGACACCATGGAAGGTGAGGGACGTCAGAAGGGGGTTTTTGTGCCTCCCTGAGCAGGGACATTTTTCCAGTCTCCCCCATCTCTTAGGTCCCCTCCTCCTTTCTCTGGTAGCAAGAGGGTGAGGGATCGCCTGGCTCTGTTGGAGCCTCCATTTGCTCCTTTTACTTCAGGGGTGCTAAGGTGCTACTCCAACAGTCAATTTCCCTTTAACTTCTTAAGTGTTCCCTAACATATCTTAATATTGTGACGTCTCCTTTGAGTACCTCTACCATGTGAGCAGGTCACCCAGCTGATCACAGCACACGCGGGTGCTGTCCCTGCTGCCCTCCAGCAGGACCGACAGGCCCAGGCACTCCCTGCACCCGGGACCTGGGCCGCTGCATGTTTGCGTGGCAGCTCCGTCTGGGTCGCCACATTCTTTCTGGTGCTGGTTCTGACCCAAGTGGAGACCACAGCTCGGTCTACTCTTGGAGGACGACAAAATGAAACTAGGTCAGATGAGCTCTAGACCCAGGAGAGGGACTATGCCCTGACCACGCCAACTGCCGTGCCACCTGCCACCCCACTCTCTGTTTGCCCGTCCCAGTCACCACCTCCCTGGGGACATCTTGTGCCTGAGGGGTGTTGGGTGTTGGACTCTGGTCTCTCCATGCCCTGAGTCCCCACTGTCCTCCGTCCCAGCTCATTCTTCCCGCTCAGGGGTGGTGGTGGCCTGAGGCTCTCCCTCTGCCCTGCTCTTCTTCCTTCTTGGCTTGCGGTTTTGCACAGGTTTTTTGACGTGTTTCTAAGGGTCCCTTGCCACTGTCCTTCACTTCAGACCCCTTTCCTCAGCAGCTGTCTCAGCAACTGTTTTCTCTTTGTGAACCAGTGCACAAGATCTTTCAGCTGAAACTATCCATCTGAAACTCTAAGGAAAAACAGGTATTGACTGCTTTTAAGACAAACCACAAGATGTGGTGACCCAAGAGATAGTAATTGACAGAAGTGAAAATGTGATACTCATTATATGAGCAATTTAAAACAAAAATTTAGTTCTTAATGACAGTCCAGAAAAAAAAGCCTGAATGATTTATATCTTACAGTCTGCAGGCATGCATGTAGTATTTATCTATAAAAGTTTATGTCAAACCTAGTTACTATTTCTTTGTGCTTGACCATCAGTTGCTCTTAGAATTCCATTATGAAGAATAAATATCCATCATCATATTTCTAATGCACTTATAAGTTTAGCTGAAACTTATGGATATCTTTCCTTCACTCTCTGTGTCATTTTAGAAGGGTAAATCAACAAAACTGTGCTTAAACTATGATATAGTTCAAGAATGTGGGTTTTTTTGTTTGTTTGTTTTCTTGTTTTTTTTAAAAGTAAAATACTTGAAATGTCATTAGAATTGATCCTATAAAAATACTGCTTCTGAAAAATTAAATATCTTTTAGCATCTTTCTGTTCTTGTAGATAATTTCAGGAATTAGAGGACAAGATTCAGAATATAGTTATACATTAATTTTGTATGCATATTACTTGTATATTCATATTAGTAGATAAATAAAATGTTGAAAAGTAACTTGCTGATAAAAGTCATCATGGAAGGAATAATAATGTATGGTGCTGTGTGTTTTCTTTGAATTTCACTCAGCTGTTTACTTATCCATGGTGATAAGTTGTGACCAATTTCTTAATGATGATCTTCTTTCTGGATAGCTAATAAAGACATGGGAACACATGCAGTGCTGGTCTCTGGTAGAATCAAAAAGCAGAGGGGAGTGTCACGTCCCGCTCCAGTGAGGGGGACAAGTGACTCAGATTCGCAAATCCCCAATTGGAGCGGACAACAAGTCTTCAAGTTCAAGCATTTATTAACTACCTACAATGCACTAATTGAACACATGATATACTGGCTAAGTACAGAGCAAGCTGTGGCAAGCAATATAATATGCTTTACATTTCTTAACAGAAAAAAGGAAAAGAGGGAGATAGAGGGAATGGGGGAGTACAGATCACCGGTCTGGGTTCCTGCGCTGCTCCTGCCGGCGAGGATTCCAGGAGGCAGCTATCTTCTTCGTTGGCATCCGTCGTCTTTGCTTCACTGCTCTCTCCAGACGGCCGGGGGGAGGGGGCAGGAAGAGGGGCAGAGAGAGAGAGAGAGAGAGCCAGCCCTTTCTTCTCCCCTTTGATTTATACCCACTTTCCTTGGGTCCATCCCCTAGGTCAACCCACAGACCTACGTATCCCATGTACAGAGAGGGGTAAGGTGTTTCATGGGATGATGTCACTCGCATGATCATGACAGCCCTCGTTAGCATATTGAGGGGTGTCAACTTTAATATGCATTTCGTGGATAATGAAGCAAAGTTCGTTCACCGGACACATGGCCCTTGAAATGTGCCCAGGTACCCCAGGGCAGAGCCGTCCCATCTCCACAGGGCTCTCTCCCCCAGATACATCGGGCAGCCTTATCAGCTTCGGCCTCCACAGAAAGCACCCTGTGACTCATGGTTTTGTCTTGCGAGTGTTTGAGGCAAATCTTCAATCAGCCTCAACTTTTGCTTTCCCAGGCTGTTTGTCTTAGTTTTTCACAGGCCTGGTTGCTTGGCTCTCACAGGGAGAGTGATGTGAAATAACAGTAAGTATGATTTATTCATCTAGGAATTAAAAAACACACTTCCTCAAAACCTATGTTTTTATGTAAACAGAATGGGAAGATAGAAGGAAAATATTGAATGGTTTATGGACCCTGAGGAAAAATAGGACATTCTGTTGACAACTTCACATGGGTTTTCTTGGTTTTAGAGACAGTGAGAAGCTTTGAGGAAGCATTTCTCCAGAAAAGCCCTGGCAAGCTCCAGCCTTTAGGAGATGATGTCCCTCATGACTCCAGTGCTGGATCTCAGGATCACTCAGGTAATGTTAGAGGATGTAAAAACACTGGGAAATACAGCCTAGGTACATGAGACTTATATTACCTCCAGACATTTAAAATACATATATTTAAATCAGAACTACTTTTCTAGATTAATTTTAACCTAAGTGAAGGAGACTAGTTTACAATCAGGCATCTGGATACCGACAAAAGTACTTCCACATTTGGATATGGATCTAACAAGTAATAACTAAAAATTCTGGAAGGAAAACTGAAAGTAAGACTTCCCATTCTCATCTCCTCTCAGTTGAGATGTTGTATCGGGACTAAAATCCATTAATAAGATTTAGAAATTTATTCAAAATAGAAATGTAACTTGAATGATTTCATACTGATTTAAAAAAAAAAAAATCCAAAATAAATTAATATTTTCAGCTGTGTGAATGGCAGTAGCATTACCACTGTGCATGAGTCATCCAGTGTGTCTTCCTGTGTTTTACAGGGTCACTCAACATCATCATTATCACTAATGTCCTGAGTGTCTTCCACCATGGGGACTTCTCAATTACCTCCCTTGAGAAGCTGTTCTATTCTCCAATTGCTCTCACTTTTCTTGATTAATTTGGAACTGAACAGCATGAATTTTCATATCCAGTGACTTGTTTCCCATGGAGAAGAGTCATGTGGTTACCATGCACAGATGAAATATAATACTACCACTCTCTTTTATTAAGACATCTCACATCTCCCTTGCAGGAGAAACACAAATTTATTTATATATATATATATATATATATATATATATATATAAACACTGATACACTACAAAAATATTTTAACTAAAGCTCAAAATACATTATGAGAAACTTGGAAAGATAACATCAGGTTCAGTACAAAGACAAGGTTTTCCTTTGACTGTGGCATGCACTGATTGAGAGTATATTATACCTGCCTCACCTTAAATACTCTTATTATTGCTTTATGGTAAAGTGTGCTATCATGATCAGGATCCACAATCCTAGTTGCTATGCAAGTATCGATGATCCATGGTGCTTAGAGTTTATGTAAAACAGCTGCATAATCTAATGATGATGTTCTTTTCTGCGACACCAAATACGAAGTCTCCCCTCCCACCACAGAACCAGATATTTTTCTCTGGATTTGAAGGGACTAAAATATTTTAAAATTATTATTAAAAAAAAAAAATCTTTTTTTGCTGTTATGTTCGTTAAACCTTTCCCACTGTGACTAAAATTTAAGTAAGGTCAAGTCCAAAGACTCCCTATTTTTCATCAAAACATTATTCCAATTTTATTTTTTCTGACATGTAAAATTGTGTATTAGTTTTAGGAATGCTCTCCACTTCCATGATTCATTCAGAATAGAATATATATCAGTTCCTTGACAGACCATCAGAAGATATCTAGGGACTAGGCAACTTCCATAAGGTCTCTGATTCCACAGCCGTTCAACCACTGCCTGACTAACTCCAGTGTAACATGAGACTCCTTATGTATTCAGTTATTTTTTGTTATTTTGAGGAATGGTCTTCAACATTAAAAAGAAGATAAAGCAACTCTATACACTTTTTGTATCAGAAATCTCTATAGGACTGGAGAGGAGATAGAATATTTTGTACTACATTTGTTCCTCCTCAAGTTTCACTGTGGTAATATTAGTATTCTGCAGATATTTTGGACACCTGTGGCAAGGTTAGACAACTTTCTGGAGTTTAAGACTGAGGGTCAGTTGCACAGTATTGTTAAATAAAGGTGAGTCATACAGATTATGCAAAGTTACATTCAAAAGTAGTATTTTTCAAGATTATTGCTGTCAAGTCAAGGAAAAGTATGAGTGCTGTGTGATGTCATTCTTGGGTTTTCTCTGTAGTTCTGCTTATTGACTGATCATATGATAATCATGCCACCAGTATGGGACCTACATCATTTAAAAGATAGATAAACAAACAAATGAAAGCTGTAACTATTATTTTGTTAATCCAAGCATACACAAAAAAAAACATATGCATAAATACCAACTTTAAGATATAGCTATTATTAACTAGTTAATCTTCTGTGAACTCTTTATTTATTTTTAAAGTATATTGTAAAACTTTTATTTGTTCAAGGGGCAAGCAAAATCTGTCAGAAACAAAATGATTATTTAGTTTCTATTACTAGTTAGAGAGAAATTACGTATACTCCTCTTCCAGGGTCTCTTTATATTTAATCAAGAAATAAAATACCCAGGAGGTTGTCAGTGCAGTTTTTAAAATGCTTATGTTTTTCTGTGTTCTGTGTCTATCCATCGTACTCCATTGACTAAAAAAAAAAAAAAAAAAAAAAAAAAAAAAAAGCCCAGAGAACTAGATTATATCAAACATCTAGTTTACATGTGTGCCAGCTAGGACTAAGGAAGGACAGACTCACTTAAGTCTGATGTGTATGGGGTCTCTTTCCTCAAGTGTGAGTGGAATTTTGGTAGAACTGTCATCCTACACAGGCCCTCAAAAAATGATGCTTTTGCTGGAATCATCTGTTGCATGGATCCAACTCTGGCCCTCTGCACTGTGCTGAATTTATTTTATAGTGGTGATTTAACCTCTTATTCAATTATTTCATGCTTAGCACACCAGAGCTTTCATGAATTACACTTTCTTGTCTTACTGCTATTTCTCATGAAGGAAACAATTAAATGTCTTGATGCTTTTATACATTATCAATCAGACAGGTGGGAAAAAATGGAATTCACACAGCAACCATGATTTAACAAAACTCTGTAATCCTCAGATGTAGTGTATTTATTCACTCACCTGAATGGTAAACTCAAAAAAAAAGAGCAATTCCAAGGAGCTATGTATGCCACTCTCTCACTGTCCAAAATCATCTTGACATAAAATAAAAAGGGAAACTCTTGTCTTCTCTAGAATTAAAGCAGTATAATAATGAAAGGCTTTAACAGGATTAAGACGGGGTGTCATGGTATCTGTAATTTACATGACTTTTGAACTTTTTATTTTTGTAAAACCCTTTAGAATATGATAAAGTTCCTGGGTAATGTGTACTGCTGTCTCATAAATAGAGCCCTGGAGCAGTGAAAGGTTATACATATTTCATGTATTTAATCTGAGTAAAATTAAGTTTATGATCTTCATAAATAGTCTTGAGTTGAAAAAATATATGTATGTTGAGGCTCTATGAATGCAAACATTCTGTGTCTGGCAAAACATGGACTTGAAGAAACTATAAAAAGAGACAATGTGCAACCTGGGTTTAGCATGGAGCAGTCAAGAGAGCATGAGCTTGTGACTCTCTACCTACAAATTTTCTTCATTAGCACTATCTGTTGTGGTACATGTTCTGAGACATGTCATGGAAATTTCCTTCATTGTAACCCTTGTTCCTCTTTCCCTCCAATTGCACTGCAGCTCTGCTGAAGCATTTGTCCAAGCATCTTATTTATCTATTTTGAGTATTTTTTCTGAATTGCAAGTTTGAAAAAAATTCCAAATGTATCAAGTTTCTAATGCAAATTCAGTTCTATCCTGGTGCATGAGATATATTGAACAAAAAGCATACTGAGGACTGACATTATGCAACCACATACAGTCTGAGCAAAAGACAGTGTGGATGAGATGTACATGATGAGATGTACATAATGAAGGTACAGAGAAAGAAATGACCTACATAAGGATATACAAAAGGATATGAAGAATTATGCATAAATATACAAACCTGATTAGTAAGAACCCATTCTTTTTCACTCGCTGTTTTATAAATCTGATTATTGTAGTTTTGTGGAGCTGAGTGGAGATTGGCTTTTTTCAGAGTATTTTACACATCTCTTTAGGAAGGTTTACATATTCATAAATATTTGGCACTCACCATGAAGTATGATCTAAACCAAAATATCACTGAAAATACTTCCCTCTCTCCTCCACACATCCTCCCCAAATTGCACATCCCTTATATTTATCTCATATCTGTGAAGGAGAAAAGTGTATAAAGTCATGTTGCCTGTATGTTTGAGAATTTCTGCTCTTGGTTTTGTTGGTTAATTTCAGCCACATTTGCCACAGAGATCCTTAAAAGCAGCATGATACTATAAAGTTTGTGGAAACAGGAATTTAGGTGGTAGAAAGACTCAAATTAGTACTTCCACTGAGCAAAAAAATGAAACATAAACTCAGATGTATTATTCAGCACTAGGAAATACCTAGCAGAAAAAGATCCCAGAGTCCAAACATAGGAAGAACTTTGTCCAGAGCTTGTACTTTTTCAGACGTGGGATTAATGGAACTATAAGACATGAAAGTGAACAAAAACACTCTTTATGCTTGTTAGGTACAAAACCCTCTTTGTTTGTTTGGGATCTTTTTAGGGGTTTAAAAATTATTAATTTTAAGTCTTGTGCAATTTTTATTCTAACTGAATGATGGTCAGCTTTCACCTTTGCCACTGATTATTATGGCTTGGCTCATGATCTAAACTGACTAGCTGAAATATTTCAGGTTAATATAACTATAAAGATTTGCAGTGGGAATTGACCAGTGTAATAAACATGTGGTAGTAAATGATATGATAATCTGAATACAGCTGAGAACAATTTCAGTGGCATGTTGCAGTGCCTTATGCTCAGATAAGAATAGACAGACATTTAGTAGTTTACAACTATGAGGAACAGGGAGCCAGCACTACAGTTTATTTTCAGAAGTCTTATACAAGACACAGGTGGATAATTTGTGAAAAAACACTTTGAGACTAGTGAGATCAGAATCTCTGGCTGTAATTAATGAAGGAAAAATGTTTTCTTTCTTGATCTGAAAGAAATACTGAATTAAGACTGCATGGAATATAGAATTTAATGTATTAGTTGCCCAATATAGGCAAGTTAATTTCTTTTTGATGTCAACAGTGATGGAACTAGTTCCACAGCTTTTCAGAATAACTGATTTTTTTCAAGGTGTAAACATATCTCCTTTTATTTATTTTTTTTTTTCATCAGTTCCAGACTTATTTGACCTATTCATTTTGAAGATTAGTTCTGAAAATATTAACTGACAATCTAATATCTAGTTTTCCTGTAATAGCACGAAATGCCTCAAAGGTTACAATATGTAGACACAGAATAAGGTAGTAATATCTTCTATTATATTTTTTTTTCTGTTTATGCATTTCACTTTCCACTTTTATTGACTCTTAGGAGGTTTTATTTGCACAGCAAATACTATTGCTAAGAATGCATTACATAAGCTTTTTTTACAAGAACTTATATTTATGAAAACTGGTGATGGAGTAAGGGAAACATAATTTCTCCCTGTGAAAACATACACATTCAAATCAAAAACCCACACACCACCTCATCTAACGTTCCTTCTTACTACAGCACACTACTTATTTCCAGTGTGGGTTATTTGGGATACAAATTTTACATCTATCTGGTATCCCAGTTTGGTGTAGATAGATTGCTGAAAAAATTATAAAGATGGATATCTAGAAATATGAACCCTTTATGATGTTATTATTTTCTTTTCACTTTTTAAAGGACTGATAAACTAATAGGCCATTTTTATTGGAAGGCTGAGTACTTAGAAATTCACTTCCTGCAGCTGGAATTCTGTTTCATAAAGCTGTAAATCCTGAGCAATATTTTTACTATCTTTCTGTTGCTTATCTTTTACAGCTTATGTTCTGACTTTAAAGGGCTCAGCACACAATTCATTGGTATGCCCACCTAACCCCTAAAATAATTTTAAAAATAAATGCAGACATCTTATGTTTTCCTGTTCTGTTTGATAAATTTCCATGTCTATATGAAGCTACCTCCATGCATACAGATGGCAAAAAAGCTCAAAGCCAACCATAACTTTCAGAATCTACTACGTATCCAGTGACACAATTTGAAACATTATCTGGTTCGTATTGCTTCTGCCAACCTTGACACATGATGCTCTTTACTGTTTCTTGGAAGGTCTTTGGCACTGTTTTAAGGCAAGTCACTCATTGTCATAATTGGTGAACTGTAATAAAGTGCACTGTATTCAGCAGATTTTTTTAATCTGGCTTTTCAATGCAAGTATAATGGGCAAACAGTTCACTGCATCTCTAGCTCCTGGCATATGGCACCCAGAAGAACAAATCAACCAATCAGATTAATCATGTAATGGACCAAAGAGCAGCTTTAAAACTGTAAAACAAAATTGCTTATGGAGTCTGCCAAAGTACCAGATGCTGCTGTTGGAATAAATATTTTCCAGTGCTTAGCATCTGGGCTCTGAGTTTGCCAGCAAAACCTGGAGAAAAATTGCTAGTCATGTTCTACCATTTTTGTTTGTGTAGGTTTCTTTCAGTGTGAGATTATTTTCATTGCTACTGCTGCCACTGAAGTTGCTGTGCTTTCTGAATATTTGAAAATGTTTTCTATTAGTTGTATTTCGTAATAAAATAATTTACATTGAAGTTGTTCTTCAGAACAACAATCCATTTAATCTAGTCTTTTATCTATTATAATGATAAGACATGTGACCAATAGTGTACAAAAGTCACAAGTTAAAATTAGATGAGTAAAGATGCCTGGCATAGGTATAAAGAATCTTTATTAGGTACCAGCAGAACAAACTAGCACAGAGATGAAAAGAAGAAAGTTAGCACAATACTGCCAAGTGTACATGCAAATTGGCTTTGTATTTGGAACAGCACATTTGCTTATATCATGACAATTCCATGCCATACAGATATATCATATGCATATCTGTAATGTTGCAAGCATGAAAGTTGTATACCCTTCATAGATTTCTGTAATGTCTAATTTTTAACAAGATGTGTAAATAGAGCAGCAGCTTTTTATCTCTTAAAGTACTTAAATGTATAGGGAAACAGTAGAATCCTAGGCCTTAATTATATGTTGTGGTAATAAATTTATTAAGGTTATTACATGCTCAGTGAAATATAGAATGCATATAAAAAAAGGTGTGCTCTTTTTTTTTTTTTTTTTTTTTTTCCCTACCACTAATTGTGCTCTTTATGGAATCTGGGTGTTAATACTGGTATTGGCATGTTTAGCATCAGTATGTTAAAAATAAAATATCCTAATGAAATCTATTGCATTTGTGAAACAGACAAAATAATTTAGTTTATCTTCTCCCTCATAAAATTTTGCATTCAGAATATTTTAATTGACTTCAACTGAATAAAGAATAGAAGCTAAACTATTTATTACCTATATATTATGCCTTTGAAAACATGATGCATTAAGAGATGTCATGATTAACTGCTATGACACAAATCAGCATCCTTATTCATCAAAATTCTGGTACACTACTGTAGCACTATAAGGCATTATGGCAGATGCCATCCAACTGCTTTGCAGCTGCATGATCAATATTATTATTTTGATTGATGTTTCTGACAGTGTAGCATTCAAAACAGACAAAATGTCATATGCTTTTGAGAGACAATTAAAATAAACTTACAATGTGAGAAATTATGTGGAAGAGCTGAAAATCTGCAGTGAAGGTTTCTGCAGCCATTAGGATGTCCTTCATTGAAAAAAAGGGGGACACAATTTTAGGACAGAAAAGAGATAGGTGATATTTCTATTTTAGGATATTTATAGTAAACCAACTTCTTTGTCATTCTTTGACAACACAGAAAACTAGGTTTTGCAATGCATAAAAGGGAGGTCTTTCACAATAACATCTTTTCACTCTTCTATATAGATAATGCTGTGCTTATATTAGGACAGGACAGAGGGCAGCTGGCCATGACAGTTCATCAGTTCAGATAGGGAGCAGTCCTTCAAAGAATTAATAAAATAAGCACTGCATGAGCATCATGCTCACCCTTCATCGATATGCGAGAACATTGGTGGGGTCATGCTGGGTTCATAAATAAAAAATGCTTCGGTTATGGGTAGGATATAAGTTAGTCTGTGAGATACACTTCTGTAGACATCAGGTGACCCACCAGTGTTTTAAAGAGCCATTTTTTGAATCATGTAGGTAGGTTTTGGATACAGTAAGACAGTGGAAGGCTAGAAGATACAACATGACTTGGACAGAAATGCATCTGGACAATTAACATTAATCTGACATTTGCTAAGTAAATAAAGGTCTCTGGAAAAATACTGAGTTGGGAAAATACCACAGAAGACCATTACTATCTAAAAATATTTTTTATGACTGTTTATTTTCTTCCTTGATTTTAGCCTTCAGAGGAAAATATTAGCACTATTATGAGCACTTATTTTGTTTAGAAGTGGAATAATGAAGAAGGGTATTAATTTTCCCCAAAAAAGAAATTCAGGGATAGAAAATAAATAGTTGTAATGAAACAGAATAAGGATGGCAAAATCCTGGTGTATTTATCAAGAAAGAAAAACCCTCAAAATATTCTGTCAAGTAACCACTGCAAAATACAGGGGAGAAATAGAGATATGTTGCTGCTGTTACTGCAGAAATAATGTATACTTCAAAGCCTTTGGTAGCCAATGTACAGTATTCATTGATTTTAACAAGTTTTATTGCAGGCAGTAGATAGATGTAGGTGAAGGAGTAGTAGGAGTCAGAGCAACTGTGATAACAAATGCATCAGCAGTATTAGCAGCTGTTGTTAGTATGGCAGTTTCTCTTGTGTTTGAAGAGTCAAAAGGGGCAGAAGGTAATTCCCATTCCTGTCCTTTGAATATGAAGTTACTTCTCCCTACCACAATAAGAATCAACTGTGAGGTGCCTTCTCTTTCTTCAACTAGTTGGAAGCAAATAAAATCTTACTACAAGAACACTACAAATTACCCAATAATATCAACAGAATTGATGGTTTCTGATTACCTGGGTGCATTACAGTGGAATAGAACTGGGAGTGACTTCCAGTAACCCTCAACTCTGCAGCTGTTTGCTAAGACAAGTGAAACTATTGCAGCACTGTAAAGAGAAAGTGGGATTGTCTGACTTGTGGAAGCCAGGAGCAATAGGACAAAAATGTGGCTAAAGAAGAAATTTAATCAGAAACAATAGAAAGTACCAAATAGCCATGTTTAGTGTGAATCATTTTAAATTGCTAATTGTCTTTAATGTTTTATAACTTTAGTGGGTTTTGTAGACTTGATGTGTTTTTTTGGACTGTATGTATCAGACAGTAACAATGTATGAATCCTCAAATAGATAGCTTGTAAAAAGTAGAGTGTAGCTAGTCATTATCATCTTTCCTTGGTTCTGGCTTTGAAAATTATACTAGCAATTAATCATGAGATATAAATTAAGAAGAATCAAAAATTGACATGGAGAAATAAGAACTTCAGATTAAAATAATTCAGTTCTTAACTTGTCCAAATCTTAACTTTTCTATCGGTCTACTCAAAGTGACAACTCCACAGTGCATCTGTGGTGAAGAAAATTTTCTGTAATGTGGTAATGTCTTCCTCGGGCTCTATAATGTATTCTTGTTTCATTATGCTCTGCAGTGGTCAAATACCAAGAAACTGCTATGCTATGCAACTGTAATGAAACTGCAATGCAATGTAATAATGTATCCATTGAAGAATCACACAGAATCATCTAGGTTGGAAGATACCTTAAAGATCATCCAGTCCAACCATTTACCTAGCACTGACAGTTCCTAATGACACCATATCACTAAGCTCTGTGTCGACTCTACTCTTAAACACCTCCAGGGATGGGGACTCCACCACCTCCCTGGGCAGCCCATTCCAACACCTAACAACCCCTTCTGGAAAGAAATGCTTACCAATATCTAATCTATATCCTCCATGACACAACTTGAGGTCATCACCTTTTTCCTACCACTTGTTACTTGGTTAAAGAGACTCATCCCCAGCTCTCTGCAACCTCCTTTCAGGTAGTTTGTAGAGGGCGATGAGGTGTCCCCTCAGCCTCCTCTTCTCCAGACTAAACAATCCCAGTTCCCTCAGACGCTCCTCATACGACCTGTGCTCCAGACCATGCACCAGCTTCATTGCCCTTCTCTGGACACGCTCGAGTCATTCAATGTCCTTTTTGTAGTGAGGGGCCCAGAACTGAACACAGCAATCGAGGTGCGGCCTCAGCAGTGCCGAGTACAGGGGTCAGATCCCTTCCCTGTCCCTGCTGGCCACGCTATTGCTGACACAAGCCAGGATGCCATTGGCCTTCTTGGCCACCTGGGCACACTGTTGGCTCCTGTTCAGCCAGCTGTCAATCAACACCGCCAGGTCCCTCTCTGACTGGCAGCTCTCCAGCCACTCCTCCCCAAGCCTGTAGCGCTGCTGGGGGTTGTTGTGGCCCAAGGGCAGCCCCCGGCACTTGGCCTTATGGAAACTCCTCCAGTTGGCCTCAGCCCATGGCTCCAGCCTGTCCAGGTCTCTCTGCAGAGCCTCCCTACCCTCGAGCAGATCAACACTCCCATCCAACTTGGGGTCATCTGCAAACTGACTGAGGGTGCACTCGATCCCCTCATCCAGATCATCAATAAAGATGTTAAACAGGAGTGGCCACAAAACTGAGCCCTGAGGGACACCAGTTGTGACCGGCCACCAACTGGATTTAACTCTGTTCACCACAACTCTCTGGGCCTTGCCACCCAAGCACTCTTTTACCCATCAAAGCGCGTGCCCATCCAAGCCTTGAGCATCCAGTTTTATCAGGAGAATGCTGTGGGAAATGGTGTCAAAGGCCTTACTGGTCAAGGTAGACAACATCCACAGCCTCTTCCTCATCCAATAAGCAGGTCACCCTGTCATAGGAGGAGATCAGGTTTGTCAAGCAGGACCTGCTTTTCATAAACCCATGCTGACTGGGCCTGATCATCTGCTTGACCCGTATGTGTTGTATGATGGTACTCAGGATGAGCTGCTTCATTATGTTCCCGGGCAGAGAAGTCAAGCTGACAAGCCTGTAATTTCCCTCATCATCCTTCTGACCCTTCTTACAGATGGGTGTCACATTGGCTGATTTCCAGTCTGTCGGGACCTCCCTGGTCAGCCAGGACTGCTGGTAACTGATGGAAAGTAGCTTGATGAGCACACGTTTCTCTTACAGTATTTTAATCCTTACAATGTCAGCCCATGGATCAAAGGATATGTATATGTTTTTTTTCTTTTTAGAAACATTTCAAAATTAAGATATTTCTTTCTGTTCTCCAGTGATATAGTAAATTTTATGTCTTTGTGTCAAATCATAATACAAACTACTTCTGAGGAAATGTGTGTTAATGCAAATAGGAAAATATAACACAGCATTGCTTTGCTTCACTTCAACAGAAAGAACGATTACACATTACCAATATTCATGAAGGCAAAGAAAAGAATCTCACAAAGAACACACTCTAGGCCTGAAGGCTCCTCTTCCTTATTCCCTTCTGGCTGAGTTTACTTGGTCTTTCCCTGTGCAAAATCTTAGATGAAGAAGAGAGCATGGATGTCAGAACTACATTAATCACAAGATGAAATAAGAGCAGAGCTTCTTCTAAACAGACATGCCGGTTTCCAATGCGGGTGTTGTGTTTTAGATTCATTATTGGATTTGGTATGAGAAGAATGTTGATAATGTACTGATATTTTCAGCTGATAATAACTCAAAGACTTTCCAACTTCCCATGTCCCACCTGTGTGCAGGCGTAAAAGAAGCTGTGAGGGAACACAGCCAGACCCAAACTGGTCAAAAAAAAAATTTCATATCATATAATGTCATGCTCAGTAAATAAAGGAGTGTCTGTTGGGAAAGACGTTGTTCTCTCTCGCTGCCAGGATCATGGCTTGGGGCTTCTTGTCTTCTCTGGGATCTCTAGCTGGGAACAAACTGGGTATCAGTCAGCAAGTGGTGATGAATTGCACTGTGCATGACTTGTTTTATTATTGTTGATTTATTTTATTCCAATTATAATACTTTTTTTTTTTTTTTTTTTTTTTTGGCGCTCTAGTTTTCCAATTCTCTCCCCCATTCACCAGGCATGGTATGGTGAATGAGCAGCTGCATGGTGTTTAGCTGTTGGCTGGGTTAAAACTGTGAAAAAGTAGAAAGAAGTCTGTTCCAAGCATGAAAACTGATCACATCTATTTTTGTGTTTGATGTTATTAATCACATTGAGGTTTTGGACAATACATTGCATATAATTTTGACAGTCTAACATTCAAAACAAACTACTAAATTATATATTGGTTTGTTCTATATATACACATTATTCTTTATAAGAATACATGTTTTTATATTTATACTATTAAGTTTATCACCACAGAGTATGAATGTGCATATAATTCTATTATGCATACATACATTCTACGTAATGCTATTCCAGGTTGGGGTTTTTTTAAGCACTGAAGAGTGTGCCCTGGACTGCACAACCAGAACAAGGTAACAAGGTAGGCCTCATAAACAGTCATATCTTATTCAGGTTCTGTTATTTTCAGAAGCAGACTTACTTATTTCAGTAAAAATACTGGATTGAAATTGGCTGTTTATATGAAATGAGCTGAACTGGTATAAACAGTAAAGCCTTTGAAGGAAAACAGTAAACACTGGTCTACTGACTAGGTGAATTAAACTGGTTCAGTTTATTGAGACATGTCAAAATTCATATAGCTGTTGAATTCCATTTTAATGTTTATATTCACGGAAGAGATGGTCTGGAATTAAAATACTCAGTGAGACATACTCTAGCCACTGGTAGCACCAAACAACATGGAGTACATGTCAAACTGACATTCACAGTAATACGATCAGCTGCCTATACTTTCTAAACACAGTTTTAGAGATCAAGACCAATAGTTATATCTGCTGGGCATTTTTAGTGTTCTTTTTTGTTCTCATTTAAATTAATGAGAAAATTCTAAAATATTTCCTTTCTTGTCTGCTTGCCTATTTCCTTAATTTGAAGATCATCCTGTCTTAATGCAGCAGTACTTCCATATGATTAATATCTCTCTTGTGAGATGGTTTTCCTTAAGCTGTGTTGTATGTTAAACAGATTCTGACGAATGGGGATGCAATTTTTTAATTTTAGTTTTGCCCTGAAACAAAGCAAAAGGAAATGGTTTTCAAAAATGAAGCATTCAAAACATGGTGCTTCAGTATGATTGTCTCTTTTTATTTTTGTGAAATATTTCATATTTGTAAGATGTAAGATGCATTTTTCTTCCAGTATTGTGGTATGACTGACAACACAAAATGTGCTTTAAATGCAAAAATGACCATAATCTAAATCCATATTCCAGTTTTAGACTAACATGGGCTTCAGATTAAAAGATGTACACTGTCTCTTCCAGTAGAAGAATTAAATGGTATCAAATAACACACAAATTCTGGAAAGTACTGTCTTGTGCAGTGCATTCTGTAACTGTGGAGCTCCCTGACAAAGAAGGTTGTAGCTACTAAAAGTTTAAACTAATTTAAGAGAAGACTAGAGATTCATGGAAGACACATCCACTCAGTGTTGCCATATAGATAAAAGCTACAATTGGCTCAGCCATACCAGGGGAAAGTAATCCATATGCTTGTCATTTTTTACTTTTCCTCAGGCATACTTTTTGAGAGGAATATTAAAGTCCAACTCCTGTCTGGCCTGACAAGTTACAGTGCTATTTACACTCTCACTGCTGGAGAGAACAGAAATTGCACAGTATCTCACACATCTCCATGACAGCAGTGGCTGGCAGAGACAGAGGCAAAGTCCTCTTTTTTTTTTTTTTTTTTTTTTTTTAGGGTGGTAAGAGTCAAATGAGAAAGTCGAGAAGTTAATTGTGGTTCCTGGCAATGTGACTTCATGTCCATCTAGGTCCATGTTTCAGGATACAATGTGTTCTCTTATACACCAATGAAAATGAAAATTAATCTTCACCTCGATCATAAAAATGTAGGTAACAAAGTGAATTTATGGGTACATATTATTCTGACTGAAGTTC
Organism: Athene cunicularia; assembly: GCF_003259725.1. Lineage (NCBI taxonomy): Eukaryota > Metazoa > Chordata > Aves > Strigiformes > Strigidae > Athene > Athene cunicularia. The sequence continues at coordinate 46,212,808 of NW_020799101.1, forward strand.
TGAATATGTATTTTTGAAGCTTTTAGTACTTATGTACAAAATGTCTTTGGCTAAATTGATATAATACAGCTGAGCAAACAAAGAATTATGATTTTAAAAGAAATGTCCTTCCTAAATTTCTAAATTTATAATTATAGTTTAAATCTGTATGACTGTGCAGTGTGGAATAGCATGATACTTTACAATAAGGAAATCATTATGCATTGCAGTAGTTTCCATCTCAGCAACTCTTTGGAGAGTACAAGAATGCAGCCTAGAACAGCATGATGGAAATTACTGTTTTCTACCTTATTACCTAAGATGCCATACACATATTATATAACAAGGTGTTCAGTACTGCTTGGACAATAATAAGCTTTCATTGTCAGCTTCTAAGCATCAAGAATAGGTTAGACACAAGTTAAATCTGCATTCAGTTAAGAAACTGGGCTGTAAAAATATTAAATACAGTATACTGTCAGGGAATATTAAATATTCACAAGGGAAATTCTACTAGTGAAACCTGTTGTAGTGACAGATGTTCCTCCCCATGATAGGGGAGTTGGACTAGATGCAGTTTAAAGGTCCCTTCCAAACCAAACCATTCTATGATTTTACTACAGTTTGAATGTTTTTTAAAAGATGCATTACTGTATTCATTAAGAGGGAAATCACTGGACTTAATTTAGCTGTCAAGATATTTGTCCAGCTAGTCATCCAAGCTCATCTATAGTAAGACGAATGAGATGATTCTAAAAGGTAATGAATATCACTTATCCTAAATTGCCTATTTCATGAGGAAGTGAATTGGAAAATCCTTATTACCCATTGACAATTAAGAAGTCTAGAGTTTACAGTGAAAAGTTCAAGACCAGTGACAGAAACGAGTGAAAAAGAGAAAAAAGGGAGACACAAGGTAACAATGAGATCACTGTTATCAATCAGATTGATAAGGAGTGGTCATATTACAGTATGTCCATTGTTCTAAGTATTGTGACAGCAAACCAAAAGTGTCAGTATGACTAACTGTTCATGCATACATGGTAACAGGAGAAAAAGGACAAAGGAAAGCATAACTGTGTTAGTAGTCAGGGAGTCTGTAGTTAAGGCCAGCATATGGGACATAGCTGTAGAATATCTCTCTGTAGGATAGAAAGAAGAAGGAATTAATAGAGATCTTTCAGAGAAAAAAAAAAAAAAAAAAAAAAAAAAAAAAAAAAAAAAAAAAAGAGGATGGCTGTTTTGGTGTTGAAGGATCAGTGGGTTTAGGCGATACAAAAAGCAAGGAGCAAAAGCCAGACTTCAGAATGTAAAATGTGCAAGTGGAGAATATAAAGATACAACTATGTGAAGGATTGGAGTCGTTTGAAAAAGGGCTTAGTGTTTAGTGAAAAAATAGGTAAATGGAAATAGAATTAATATTTGGAGAGGCAGAAAGAGTTAAGACTGAGAGAATTGGGGTTGATATCAACTGGAATATTGTGAACATGATTAGGAAACAGATATGAAGTTTACATTATGTGTATATCAACATATATGCAACTACACATGTATTTGTAGTTAGAAAAGAGATGTATAACTACCTACAAAATAAATATTATGTTGTCTAAATTGTACTGTATGTTTTCCCCTGGGACAAAGAGCTTTTCCTTGTCCATTAATCTGAATTGTGGAGCAAACATTTTGTTTTTAGTTAGTGTTCTCAGTCAACAATAACATTTGGTAGGAAAGTAATTCTGTATTTTCTGTAGAATTAACTTGTTATTAATGGTTGTTTTCCAAACATCATTTATTGTAATTCCATGCTGAATGTGGGTACTAACTCTAAGAGATCATATTATTCCTGTCATAGTGAAAGCATTTTTATATCATTATTACTGTTACTATGCCATTATTACATATGCACAGATATTTTCTTTAGCTTCTGATTTCTGGGGAGATTTATTGGCTACTTATTAGGTGGCAGATAGACTCTTAGGTTACAATGAAAAAGGTATGGTTATTTCTTAAAACAATAACTTCTGAACTCTGATATTGAAGGTTAGGGAAAAAAAAAAAAAAAAAAAAGTATTGGTGATCTGCCAAGACCATAACTTCTGAACTCTGAACTAAAGAAAAATGAAAATAAGGACTCACTTAAGGCTTTTAAAGGCTTTCAGTTAACATGCTGCTTTCTGCGGTGACCTACTATTGAGTGACATGATAGATGATTGCAAGGGGTCCTAAGCATTCACTGTATATTTCTGGTTATCCCACCAAAGAAGTAGAATTTCCCAGTTTAACTGGCAGTTCCCAGGTAAAATCCCATATTTTTACTGTTCTTCAGGTGTACAAAAGGCAAACTCTGTAAATAATCATAGTTCACCTGTATTATATATGTCACAATAATTTAGTTGGGTAAATTTTCAGGTTTTTTTTCAGAGGTTACCCTTGTTAACAACAATCTCACTAACTCTTGAAAATCCAGTTCTTACACAATAGATAACATTTTACTTCAGATCTCATGTATAGGTGCTTTCAATTGTTCTTTGTATTTCTTCGACTAAATCAGCCATCAAAATATTTGCAAAAATGCATTACTGGGTCTTGTAGTTTAGCCTGCAGATAGATTGTGTGAAGAGTGAAGCAGCTTTTAAAGGTGCCAGAACCAGTGAAGGCTTTAGATAGTCCTAGATTTTACTCTGCTTTGAGCACAAAGGATGTTTCCTTTCATTTCAAAACTGATTTTTTCATTGACGGGTAAGCTATAACTGTAACAAAGCAATACATACTACAGACAGAACAGAAATACTACATTGTCTCACTGAAAAAGTTGTGTTTACTTTGCAGTGAAAGACTGTGTCTTCCAAATAGCTATGTCTGGACATTGAGAGGATGTATATTTGAACACCTACAGATATAGTGACAGTATGACTCAGTTTAATATTAATTTTTGCATTTCTCCCATTGATTGATTGATTGATTGATTTAAAATAAGAAAATAAAAGGTGTTAAGATGTCTCAAACAAAAGATATGAGGTTGGAAAGGGGTTACTTCACAGAAATACTACATTGTCTCTATGCATGTTTCATGGTGTTTTGAGATCACCATAGGTTCAATCTTTGCACCTTGGATCAAGTCACTAAGGAGAATTTAGATGTGTACTTTTTTTTTTTTTTTTTTTTCCCCTCATTTCCTTTCACCTATCAGAAGCAGTGGCTTTAAGTATAGCTGCAAAATTATAACTGTAATTTAATAAATCCTGAAGAGGAGCTGCCTGTAAATTCCAGTACCTAACCTAGCTGTGGGCAGTAGTGACTTCTACTGCAGAAAAGGAGGAATGATTTTATGAGAATTCATACATCATTACTCACTCATCTTTACTCGAAGTTCAACTTTGCATCATATTCCAGAGAAAAATCATTGAAGATCTGTCTCTTTTTCAGTTAATTTCCATCAGGTAAGCAGTGTTGAGTTTAGATACAGGTAATGATTACTTGCAAAGTGTCACTAGCATTCTGGGTAGGAAGTACATAACTATTAGGCTTAACAATAGACAGACAAAAGAAATCAGTTTCTCCTAAAATGTAGGCCAAAGAGTTTACATACAGTGTGTTCCTTCAGTTTTAAGCTAAATGTATCAGTGCTGTTTTCTGATAAATTAAGAAGATTGTAGCATGCAGGAAGTCAATGAGAAAAGGAGTGAGCACAGCAACACTAATGGTCTAAAAGCTCATCTACATTTTCTGCTCTAATGCAGTTTTTCTTCCTTACCTGTAGCAGAAGCTTTAAGTATATTGGTCACAATCTGCTCCATATTGAGTATATGAAATATTTCTCTTAATCTGAGATACCACTTTACATTCTTGCAACTATTTATAATGAACAAGGGAACTGAAGGTTCTTCCAGACAAAATGGTCAACAGCCATCAGTTAAAAAAAAACAAAAAACAAAAAACAAACAAACAAACACAAGAACAGAGAACGAAAACATATAAAACCCATAAACCCCACCAACAGTACACATACATACATACCCATGATAGATGGGTACATCCATCTACTGTGAGTCATATTGAAGCTGATGTAGAGTACAGGCATACTAAAAAACTGTAAACAAACAAACAAACAAACTTTATATATAGTCACAACTGAAGAGGAGCTTATTGGAATGATGTAACAATTAGTCATTTCCATCATTTTGATTTATGATGTCAATGAGACAGTAAATAACATCTTAACAACAATCACAAATTATGTTACATTAGAGAGACTTCTTAGTATCCAATGGAAACCTAATGCTGCAGAATGATTAAAAACATGTAGTGAAAGAGATTTAGCTCAGAACTAAAGGTTTTTTAAGACTCCAGGAAAGAGGAAGCAGTCATTTTGAAGGCACATAATGGTAATTTTGGAAAACAGGTATGAACTGAAACTATATATGAGTCTCTCAAAGCTTATTGTGGAGAGAAACTTGCTCAAAGATTTGGGCCACTTAAGCAAAACCAGGTCATCTCTTTAGTAGAAAGGAGAAACATTTTTTCTCCTTTTGCCATGTATATTTTTAACTAACATTTAAGGAATTTGCCTTCGTGGACCCTGGTTACATTTCTCAAGGATTGCTTTGTCATCCTCAGTGGGATTGTTTTCACTCTGATGTGGAGTTAGTCCCACACAAATTTTTATTTTAGCCAAAAACCTTTACATCAGTCCTCGTTACCTCCTTCTTTGAAACTCCAAAATGTAAACTTTCCTTCAAGGTGTAAGAAAAATAAGACTCCCATTTCCTGAGCCTGTCATCCTTTTCCAGTCTCTTCTGCATTTTTATCATCTTAAAGTCAGTAAGCCCCTCCTTGCCTCCAAAGCCAGTGTTAACTTTGTTTTATTAATCTGTTGATCTGTCTTTACACTGGCCCACACTACAAAAGCCAAGATCAGTATCACTGGCCATGACCATCAGTTCTACAGTCATTCCTAGGCACACAGCAATTCTTTCCTGACTTACCATACTGGTCTTCTTGCCCAACTGTTAGATTTTCACTTCACTCATGAAATTGAGAAGGAGTTAATGTGTTAAGAGGTGAAGATGGGAGTAATTTCTCAGTTTATATTACACAAGTATAGCACATAAATTGTACAGTAGATGGTTTTTCACTCTGTAGCTTCTTTATGTATCAATTATCTTTTTAGAGTCTAACATATTTGAAACAATAACTGTGCAATTTGGCTTTTTAGCTTGTGTCTTACTGTTCATAATGTAGAAAAAAAAATGAAATAAATGTAACAATAATAAAGTATGAAAGGAATTGAAGGAATGTATTCTGTGGGATTGTAAGGACATTAAGAGATGAAAGACTCAGAACACTTATCACCAGTATGGATAACAGCAGTTACAGTCTGCAGTTGGAACGGAACCTTGGATAGTGTAAGGGACTGTGTTGGACTGTATTTGTCTCGACATTGCTGCTGCACCACTAACACTTCCTGGCCTCAGAATCCTGTCACCGTGGAGGAGTACATTCTGAAGTAGATGAATTATCCCCAGAGAAACCACAATACCTGTCTGAAGCTAGAGCAACAACATCCTTGGTAGTACCTACCAAGCTACGCTTGTGAGAACCAGGTAGAGGGGAAATAAGAGTGAGGAAGATGTGGGGAGGATGAAGATGCCACAGGTGACACCCTGCCAGCACAACGACCATGAACACCTGGGCATGTGCACATGGAGGACCACAGGGCAGCACATACAACAATGATCTCTGTGGAAATGGGCAAACTTTTTGGAGAAATTGTGGGGACTGGGACAATAAAAGGACTGTGTACTCCTCTCCCAGGGATCTTGATGATTCTTTCTTCTTTGAAATCATCACTTGGAGCTGGAACTGTGGTGAAGCTTGGAGCCTGAAGCAAAGACACCGTCACCTGCACCAAGACCGAGCCAACGGGACATCACTGGATTAATGGTGGTAGGAATTAACCCTACTACATCTCGACTATTTACTTGCTTAGGTATTCTGATTTTTTATTTCTTCTTCTCTCTGTCTTATCACTATTATCAGTTGTTACAGGAAATATAACTTAAAAGCTTGTATGGCATCTGACATAATTTGTGTCTTAAATTTCACTCATGGGATCATTTAAGAATACTTCCCGATATTGAACTGGGACAGCTCCCGATATTGAACTGGGACAGCTAGTACTTTGAATATCTTCTCTTATGATTAAATGTCAGACTTTGAAACTACCTCTATAGTATTTGTGAGTAATAACTAATAAAAAAACATGATGACAGCACAAACTCCTGGAGAGGTTTAACTGCTGGGTAAGAGAAGAAATATTTACATTAGGTTAGGGTGCATCTATCTTGAGCAATGGGATGAGGTTAAGAAAGGTAGAACTCAAGCTGAATTTCACATAAAAGCTTCTTGATATACTAGGCCATGGAATAACAACCCCGAGGATATTTAAAATGAGACTGAACTACACATCTATTGGGACAGTGCACTGGTAGAAATACAGTAGGTAATAATTTCACCTTGGAAGAGTGAAGAACTAGATGGTCTGACAAATTTTTGTGTTGTATGAATCTGTTGCTGATTTTATTATAAATTGATCAAATTGTGTTTGATTGTGTTATGATTTTAATATAAGTATAGAACTAAGAGATATTGTAGTAGAAATCATTTTACATTTATTGTATTTTGAATCTAGCAACCAGCTGCTACTCTAAGTGTTCCCTGTACAGCCCTGTACCAAGGCAGAAGGGATTGGCCATAATTATCTAGTAGAAACAGTTAAAATAGGTAACCAAAACACAAGATGATTGTAAGTTGATTTATAATACATACATAGGACTAGAAGAATGCAAGTAGTTGTCAAGGTCCAGGATTAATGGGAACTGAGGGAAGTAACCGTAACAGCTTGCAGGTACCTGCCAAGAAAACTGTGTCCTTAAGCAGAAGGTAATTCCGGCAGGGGGAGATCGTGACCACCGACTCGTGGACCACCTACTCACATTACACCCCAGACCCATTTCTAGACATTTCTAACCTCTACTGCACAGAATCGGAAGTGGGAGGAGAATATGTTAATGATTTTTGGAAGTTGTATGCTTATGTATGAAGACTTAATGAATATGTATGAGTAAGTTCTATATAAGATGTATGATCCTAGTGCCTGGCATGTGTTGTTGGTGAGGATACTCCCCTGCACGTCCGGCCGCCAATAAAGGAGTGTCTGCTTATCTGCATCAAATTGGTGTCGATAAGTTATTTTTATCCTGGATTTCGGTGACAAATCAATCTTTGGGTTTAAATAAAACTGGCAAAAAGAAATACACTTTCTTAAATATCAAGCAATCCAGCAAGAGGAAAAGATAATTGTGGCATAGCTTTGGTTATTTTATAGCTCATTGCTCTACATGAAGACTCAGTTTATACTGAACATGAAATTAAGTGGCTCAGTAGTAGCCAGTCCTCTCCTCTCTATTCTAGAATGACTTTATCCAACATCCAAGCATAAAATGACCCCTTAGATCCAAGCAGTTCTTCTTTAAGACCCCTCTCTCCCTCCCATCACCATTTCCAAATAATCTGGAATTGAATTTAACATATATTTTGCTGGTGGTAAGTGATGAAGTAGAGAGAAAAGGAATGAGTGGGAAGGCCTTCTAAAACCACAGATGGAGGGACATATATATAGGGTCATTTTGCTGCTTAGAACTACTTCAAAGCCTACAGGGATATGACATGTAAATGGCAAAATTGTGTACTGACAATGTTTGGGATTCAAGAAACTGCAAATTTAAGTTGTTATCATCTGTCTGGACAGCTTGCTTTTCATGGCTTGGCTCTGGGTCTTACGGGAATTATGTGCAGTTCTCAAAGTTGCAGAATTAACAAAGTAAATGACCACGTATACAAACGAATAGAGTCAAGAATAAGAAAACAGTTATTTTTATCCCGGATTTCGGTGACACTGGTACTCACAGTGTTGTAGAGCAGCCTGGTGTTGTCTAGAGTTCTTTACATAAACTAGTGTGATAGTTTGGAAAACAAACTTGTGGGAGACACGAAGTCAGAATAACAATTTAATAAGAAAAACAAAAAAATTATAAAGGCAGATAGCACTGGGTTAAACTAACAGAGTCAGGATACAACCTGACACCCTGTTAATCAGGGTAGTGGTAGCAGTGAGGTATAATGGTGGCTGCAGTCCCCCCGAAGCAGTGATCCCGTAGCAAAAAAAAAAAAAAAAAAAAAAAAAAAAAAAAAAAAAATAGATCTGCTCTTCCTCAGAAAAGTCCAGTGGTGGCTAAGTAGTTCCTGTCCTCTGGAAAGCCAGTGGAAAAGAGAGGCCTCTGGTATTCAGAATCTCTGGTTATATCCAGGATGGAATGCTGTTTTTCTCCCTCTGGGTGGAGCATCTCACAACGGGATAATGAGTCATGCTGCATGGCATTGATGGGCCATTAACAGAAAGATAGTCTGGCGGGGGGGATGGGGGTGGGGGAAGCAAGGAAACTGCCCCACCTGATTTCCACAGCTCATGAGGATGGTAATAGAATACACTGCAACCCAGGACAAGAAGTCATTGTAAATAATTTTTTAATATACCTTTAAAAGTATCCTAAAGTTATGTTTCAAATAGTATAAATATCTTTTATTAATCATTTATTTTACATTTTGCATTTTATTGCTAGGAAAAACTGAAAAAAGCATGCAGAGGGACCTCATTCAAACCTGAAACTGAAAATGAAAGTATGCTACAGTGTCACTTGCTGTATAATATTTTATTTCTTGGCCTGATAATTTGTAAAATTGTAAGGTACTGCTGAAGTAATTCAATCAAATAAAGTGAAAATAATATTGATGACAATTCCTTTTATTTTTGTTGACCATAAACATTAGAGTCTAAGTTTATAAACAGCTTCTCAGAAATTATGGAGATGGTGATGTCATAATTCTAAATAGCAAAAAATGAACTATGAATCATGTATTAGCAGCTGAACTTAAAGTCACTTGTCCACATTTTTAGGTTATAAACCCAGATTCTATTAATTCTTCCTATATCTTCATCATTTCTGTATCTCCCTGTATTTGAAAGAAATACTTATACTGTCTCTTAGGATCTCAAATCCTATCACAGGTATGAAAGGAAACTTAGCGGAGTTAAGAAAATCAGAGCCGATATTATAAAAAGATCTCCTTCTTATCTCCCCCAAAATAGAAAGGTGACTTACATATCTCTTCTGTTTCCACGGTAGTATTAGTCCTGTATTTTTCAGTATAATAATAAAACAATTGTATACATGTTTAAGACATGTATGAGACTGAGTTAGGGTATTGACACTTATTTTCTTAGCCTCCTTTTTGAAATATATTTTTCCCACCTTGCTTCTTCTGCAGTCTGTTTTGAGGAAATCTACTTTTGTTCCTTGGTTTGTTTCCATGGTTTTAATCTTTCATACTCTGAAACTGTTGCTGGGTTCCTGTGGATTAAAAAGTTTTAATGGTGCTAATGTGCTCACAATTCTCTTTTGTATGTAGGTCATTCCCTACATACTTTCCTCTGTCTCTTTTAACCTTTTATCAGTTTTGTAATTTTTGTTACGTTCTTCTCTTTACCTTTAGTCTTTGGTTTTGTTTTGTTTTGTTTTAATTTTTGTTTTATTCCAGTTTGATTTATAAAATATTAAAAAAATATAATTTCAACAACAAATGCAAAAACCCCTAGATATCTTTGGAGCAGAAGCTGGAACCCAGAGCTCTTTCCTCCCTTTAAAGTTTCAGGTCCAGTAGGCAGTTCCTTGTTTCTGAGCACATTAGTTTTGTTTTAATAGTGCAGAATGGGTGGAAATTATTTTCCCTTCATTTTATCTGTTAGATGGTGCTTTTTCTTAGGCTGTTAGTTGAACCCATTAAGATATAGATTTCCTACCACACCTAGGCTTCCAGTCATGTAGATGAGCTTTCTCACATTATGCCATATGTGGAAATAAGCTGTGAAATGCAGCCTTTTAAGAGGTCCTGTTTCAGGATGACAGTGATGTTACTCAGAAGAGGACTCATATTTTGGGACCTTGAGTGACCTGACACATTGCTGTAGTTCAGACATGCTCCAGACAGAACAAAGTCTTTTTCTCAGTCTCCCTGGCCTAAGCTTGCGTCCACAAGTCATCTTTTAAGAAATTCATTCTGTGCCCCGAGATATGTATAGAAACTAACTCCAGTAAAACTTAAAAATGGTATTATACTTAAGACATAGAAGCTGGAAAAAAAATCACACAAGGAAATATAGTATAGTCCTGTGCTTAGCATATTCTCAGCAGAAATATAGAGTTAATTTTCTGAAGGACTTAAATATTTCCATTGACTGGATAGTTCATCAGGGAATGTTAATCAGTCAACTGGGAGCAGCTCCTTACAAAGACTAGCAAAACTTGGGCTGGCCACCTAAAACAGACAACATGAGTCTCATCCTAAATTCTAAAACCTAGCTGAAAAGTGATATTTTGATTATTCTACTGTTATTTTTTGAATTTGAGAAAATATCATTAGCCTATTTTACCATTTGTTCATGACTTGAGGGTATAATCAATATTTTCAGATCAATTAAAATGTTGAACTACACAAGCAGGGAGTCAACGTTCCAGCAGTATTCTAGTAATGTTGTTACATTTATTATTATGTTCTTTTAAAAACTGCTCTGCAGTTGATTTTTTTTTAAAGTCAGGCAATAGTCAGTGTTAAATTCACAAGAGGGAGAGAACATGTTGGGATCAGGGCACTAATCCGTCATCTCGGGTAGCATTTCTTCCAAATTTCTTAAGAAGAAACATAATATATTTTCAGATAATTTTTTGAAGCTTAATGGTGTACTTTTACCCCTCAAATCAAAACATATGTCACTGAATTCCTAAACATACAGTGCAGAAACCGGAAAGTTTAAAATAACCTTATTACAAATGTGAGTCTTATAAAATAAGAATAGCTGTGCATCATCATTTGTTCAGTACTTGAGGCTATAATCAAGATTTTCACATCAATTAACACACAGAACAATGCAAGCAGGGAATCAGCATTCAAGCAGCATTCCTACAATTCATTTGCATTTGTTATTCTCCCCTGTCTAAAATGACTCTGTGGTTCATGATATAAAGACAGACAGAAAATTTGCAGTAGAATTTGTGCCTACATACATATATTTGCAAAACTCTATCCTCTTTAGGTTTGCTTTTCATAGTCTATTCCTCAAATCTCCCAGGTTTACCTGCTCAACATATCTCCAAATAATCTGCCCTCTCTTCCTCTTTCTATATACCCTCTATTGCACTTACTGATGATGGTCTGCTGATATACAGGCTAGAGAGCTGGATTTATATTGTTTGATTATGATTTGCATATTAATACCTCTATGGAAAATTTTATTTCTTCTCTGTGAGACACTATTCATGAAATAAATAACTGTACAGAAAGTTAGATGGAAAATTAAATACTGCATTTCAGTATTCAAATGAAAACAAAAATCTGTTTCTTGTTTGTTTTAGTTACATTATATGCATTCATTATTATTATTTCCTACAAGTTTTCTTGGGGTTTAAGCAGCTGGACTTTTAATTCTTCATTATTTTATCCCTGTTAAAATTTTTCATTTTCCTATCGGACTACTGTTGTCAGTCATATTGGAGAAGACAATTCTGGCAAAACCTGGAAGTTTGGTCATTCTCTCTATTTCTCTGATACACAAATAGGAAGTAATCTTAAGGATTATTCACAGTTTTTAAATGATACCATCAAGTAACAGATACACTCACTGCAATATCTTGACAAAATTGGAGATTAGATTTAGACATTTCAAAAAGCATTAAGACTACAGTCTCAAATGTAGACTGCAGGTCGTATTTGATTTAAATCTGTTAGCAATGTTGGTTTTCTTTAGTCTTCTCATTTCCTGAAAATAACATCACTATGTCTCTTCACAGCCTCAGACTATTTGTGCCCATTGTTTTTGCTTATAGAATACATAGTTTTGCCATGTAGAGCAAAAATATTACATTCAGATGTTGAAGTGCTATACAAAGCTACAATATGCAAACAGCATCATCTTCTAGCACTTCACCATTGATGCAGTATATTTACAGTCAAGATCTCAGCACTTTTAATTAAAACCAAAGAAGATAATAATCTTACTTGAGAGATATAATTATTTTCACTCTCCTAATTTTATTTTTTTTGGGAAAAAATACTTCTATTAGGCAATGTCTTTCAGCATACATTCAGCCATGCTGCATATTGATAAATAATTAATAAACAAACCAGGGTTCCTCATGACTTTAATGGGCTTGTAAATGTTAATTATGCTGTATTTCTGCTTTCTTCCCTGGATTAGAATCTAAATTCAAAAAGAGATTAACAAGGAAGTAAAGGAGTAGAGGGAGACAACAGGAATTATACCTACACAGTTCTCAAAAGTGGCAAGTCTGATAAGATTTGGTTTCCTGAATATTGAATGAATACATAAATACAGCAACATTTGATTTTGAGTCAGTATATCACATTTTATGCCTACAGACAGAAAATTAACCTTTTTCTGACTTTAAAATTTCTTCCACAACTGAATGCCTCTATAGTTTGGACACATTTCAGGACCTGAGAAGTACCATATAAGACACAAATTTCCTTACACTTTTCCTCTTTAAAACAAAAGCAAAGCTACTTGCTAATGACAACACAGAGGGAGGGAGCTGCAGCAGCTGTTTGGAGATGAAATTTCAGAGATCAGCTACACAGGGATGGGAAAATTCATAGAAGTTCAGATTTATATATATTATAAAACAGTAGATATATGGTCATGTGAAATAAGGTTAGGGTTTGGTATACCCACAATTTGTGAGTGAGTATGCCTTGTCGCGAACCTTCTGCATCACTGACAATGTAACAGTATCATCAGCATTCGGGTTAGAAGATTAACAATGTCTAAATTAATGATGCATTTGTGTTAGAAGACTAACGGTGTCTAGATTAACAATGGCTAAAAGCAAAAGAATTTGGGCTTGTTAGGGAAGAAACAGATAAGAAGGGATTCCTTAAAATAACAAAGCAGAAACTTATCTACCAGCTGCACGTGGTTAGTAGTCCTTATCAAAAGTGCTGAGAGGAACTAGTTTTTGAAATGAGTACGCACTAGAGCAACACATGGATTTGCTGTTATTTTTAGAAGTTACAAGAATATATAAGGACTTGTTTTTCTAATAAACATTGGAGCTTGACTGTTAACCATATTGGTGTGTGTCCTGTCTCACAACCTCATCCTGAAACAAATGGTGCCCGAACAGGGACATAAAGAAGGCTTAAATGTGGAAGGCTTAAATGTGGAAATTTTAAATGTGGAAGACTCCAGAATATCGCTGAAGGCAATACCGGCAGCTTGCAGACGGGGAAGCAGGAAGAAGTGCTGGAACACGGAAATCCTGCAGGTAAGACTGTGATGGAAAAAGACAAGGCACTAAGACTGTTATTAAGTATCCTCTCTGAGAGAGGTGAAGAAACAGCTCTTAGCAATCTTAAGAAGCTCACTGAGTGGGCACAGTAAAATGGGCATTTTAAAGAAACATGGAAGGTGATGATAAATGCTTTTCAAACTATGAAAGCGGAATGAAAGTTAGCTGTGGCAGCTGTGGAGGCTCTTACACCTCCCCCTCATCAGAGTAGAGCTAGACAAGACTCCTCTGGAGAGGGAAGGGCCAGTAATGTCATTGAAGGAAGTGTGGAAGTGCTGCCCAGAGGAAGTGTGGTGTGTGTCATCAGTGTCGCTCGGCAGAAGTGTGTCATCAGTGTCACCCAGCAGTTCGTTGCACCCTCCCCTCCCAGTTGACAGCAATAGTAAGAAAACAAGAGTAAAAATGAGGATGATTTAAACAAGATACTAGACAAGTTGCAAAAAATAGAAATATCAGTAAAGGGCTGTACTGACAACAATTTACCACCTAGTTACAGTCCATCACCACCATCAGCTGCAATGCCATTAGAGTGGCCTCGGGAGCCGTTGGTCTGGGGTTATTCACAACAACATTCTCGAGGGAGACGCAATCAGCAGGAGCACTCGTGCATTCCTCACTCACTGGCCGGGCAGGCCATTGTGGACCATATGCATGACAAGCTAAAGCATCTATTACAACAACAACGACAACAACAACAAAAACAGTAAAAAAAAAAAAAAAAAAAAAAAAGAAAAAAAAGAGGAAATAAAGAAAAAAGAAGAAAAAAAAAGGGGGAGATGCAGGGTATCATCTACACCTCACGAAAGGCTAAATAAGGCATTATATGTCATTAATCTTTTAAACATTTCCCCTGTCTCACAGGTGCCACAAATATTGTGTCATTTCTCATCACAGATAAGAGATCAACAAGAAGTCCAAAGCAAAACTCAAGTGTTAAAAAACCTAGAAAGTGGTAACTGGGAGGGACCACATATCCTTTAATAACCTGGGGAAGAGGTTATGCTTGTGTCTCCAAAGGTCACGTTCCCCAGTGGTTACTGCAAAGGTGTGTGCACCCATACCTGAGACGTGAGGCAGCCAACACTCAGGATCCAGCTGTGGGTGCTGTGGATGCCCCTGTGCTGACAGTTTGCGGCCTCTTCGACTGACCATTTAAGCAGAATGTATGAGTAGCACTTGATACCGCAACAGGACAAAATACAATACAGTTGTCAACTATTAAAAGAGAAAATGCTAACAGTAATTGCAACTCCTTAATGAAATATTTTGGTTTATTAGTCACTAGTGAAAGATGTAGCTTAGACAGAATGTAGTTATGAATGAGGATGAAATGCTCTAAGAATGTATATACAACTTTCTTTGTTTAGCAATATTAAGAGTTAAGAACTCAAGTGTTTTGCCTTATTAGAAACTCCTTTGGTTTTCCCCCTTGAGTGCTGGCCAGGCTCTGGGTGAAACCCAACAGGAGTATGAAATCAGATGTTCCCGCTCAAAGAAAATTGGCAGTTATTTTGACTTGTTCATTTAAAGGCTGGACCTGCTTGCAGCGACCTTGGATGCCTCACCTACTGATGGACGCATCACATAGGATTTCCTATTTGCAAGGAACGGTACTCTGGATTCTCACTGTACCCAGGGTTCCCCAGCGATTGCAGATCTGAGTGTTCTTGCTTTATTAAGTTTGTGCTGTATAAATCTTTCTAATTACTCTCAATTTATATTTAGGCAGTATTATTAGTAATTGCAAGACAATATGCATAGCGGGATTATTGGAATTCTGTCTTTTTGTTCTATTGAAATGTTGTCTACTTTTTGTAGTAAAAAGCCTAGAGACTTTAATCAAAAGAAAAGGGGGTATTGTGGGTGTATTCTGGGTCGCGAACCTTCTGCGTCACCGACAACGTAAAAGTATCACCAGCATTCAGGTTAGAAGATTAAAACTTCTGAATTAATGACACAGTTGTGTTAGAAGACTAACAGCATCTAGATTAACGACTGAAAGTAAAAGAATTTGTGCTTGTTAAGGAAGAAACAGATAAGAAGGGATTCTTTAAAATAACAAAGCAGAAATTTATCTACCCGCTGTGCTCGGTTAGTAGTCCTTACCGAAAGTGCTGAGAGGAACGAGTTTTTGAAATGATCACGCGCCAGAGCAACATACGGATTTGCTGTCACAAGAATATATAAGGACTTGTTTTTCTAATAAACATTGGAGCTTGACTGTTAACCATATTGGTGTGTGTCTTGTCTTACCGCCTCATCCTGCAACAACTATTCACTCTTCAAAACTCATAAATAGGGATAAAATAAAATAACTTCTTTCTGCAATCTAAAAATATGGAAGGAGGAATATTAACTTTGTAAAGCTAGATAGGACTGGTTTAAGTAGATAAATATTTATTTCAAATCTAGACTAGATAGAAGTGGAAAACAGACAATCAAACACATAACTGCAGGTAAAACAGTCTGAAATCTATGCTTAGGACAGTTTGCATGCAACTTTGTGAGTGGATAGTGGAATAGTATTGTACATTTGGGTCTTTTTTTGCATGATATAACTATTGCATGTTACATGTGCCTAACAGTAAGAGTATATGTGAAGCTTGGTGCAGGATGAAATTATGTTATTAAAAAAAAAATAATTTATGAAAGTTGCTGGATATATAGAAGAGACTGAGGATATTGATTTATTGGTGGATCAGGGGATGACATGGAATTACTCTTGCAACAAATGTAAATCAATCTTGGAGGAACTAACTTCTGGATCACTTTCAAGTCCACTCAATCTTTGTTATTTTAATGAGACTGACACTTAAAATAGCTATGTGCTATATTGTACTTGTGGACACTTTTCCACTAAAAGTGAGAGTGACTTTATCAGCTCAATTCACAGGTGAAAAGTTCTTTCATTTGGTTCTTTAAGTTTAAAAGCCCTGATAACCTAAAGACCTCCAGTGTTGCTATGTACCAATTCCCCCTTTTTTTTTTTTTTTTTTTTTTTTTTAAATATAGAATCATAGAATGGTTTGGGTAAGAAGGGACCTTTATGGATCATCTAGTCCAACCTCCTGGCCACAGACAGGGACTCAAAGCCCTATCCAACCTGACTTTGAACACTACCAATGATGGAACATCCACAACTTCCCTGGACAACCCATTCTGGTGTCTCATCCCGCTCATTATAAAAATATTTATTCTTTATTATCCGATTTAAACTGACCCTCTTTTAGTTTAAAAACATTGCCTCTTACCCTGTCACTACAGGCTTTGGTAAAAATGAGGTCTTCCTGGAGCCTTCTCTTCTCCAGGCTGAACAACCCCAATTCTCTCAGCCTTTCTTCATACCAGAAGTGTTCCAGCCCTCTGACCATTTTTGTGGCCCTCCTCTAGACCCACTCAAACATATCTTTCTTGTGCTAGGTGTCCCAAGAGAGTTGAGTAGAGGGTTGAGAAACACATCCTTCAAAGTGTTGGCCATAATAACAAATAACAAATAAAGAAACATAAATCCTTCCTTCCCCATCCACAATTTAAACATAATCCGCAGCATATTAGCACTTTGTCACAATAATTACAAATAGACATATGAATTCTCTATCATATCCTTATATATCCTTAAAATAACAGAGCTGATCAAAAATGTCAGAGTATTAGAAAAGATTTAGCAACAAATGGTTATTAAACTCTCAACATCATAAAGAAACCTCAGAGCTGACTTTATTCCACTTCATTTTCTAATGCGTAACACCACAACTGTCATTTTAATTAAAAGATAACCTTACCCACTGTAAATAATAGAAAATGTTTACTGTGCCAGATGATTTGAAAAGTTAAGAATTTCAAACTAAAAAAAAATAATGGGATCAATTTTCAGGTAATTAAGAGGTTAAAGACTCTGTGCACATCAAATAACATTATTACATTTCAAGGCCAGGAAAGGGTAAGATCATTAATAAAAAATGTATACTTTTACATTATGTCCACTTTCACATTGCTACTGGATTTGGAAGTGTAAGCTCATTGTGAAGTAAGACATTACAGCTGAGGTACTTTCATACTAGGATAAAATAAATTAAAAAATAAGTTAACTTTATATTTTTATTAATATGTATATATTATTTATAATTTATTGATTTTATTAATGTGTATTTTATTAATTTATTATTACACACGTTAAATATATTTC
This sequence comes from Athene cunicularia, assembly GCF_003259725.1. Taxonomy (NCBI): domain Eukaryota; kingdom Metazoa; phylum Chordata; class Aves; order Strigiformes; family Strigidae; genus Athene; species Athene cunicularia. The sequence continues at coordinate 46,230,454 of NW_020799101.1, forward strand.
AAATTTATATTTAAAATATAATCTTATTGGTGTGTTTTATGAATTATACTTTATTAATGGATATAGTGTGTTATATATAAAAATGAAGTTTATCTCTGGTTTGATCCTCTGTCTGCTTGGAAAAATGGTACAAATAAATAATATCCCAAAATGGGAGGATACAGAGAATTAGCTCTGCTGATCTAAGATTCCTTCAAAGTTATTGGAGTAAGAGGTCTCTAGCAAAAGGTGCAGTTCTATCTAATATAAAGAAGATTTTTCTTTTAATGCAATCAAAATCAATAAAATCAAGGTCTAGTTATTAAAATGAAAAATGTATTTGGATAACAGTGATCTTCCTTTATAAAAAATCATATGGATGTAATACGTAAATATGGTATAAAAATTTAGATAGATGGATGGATGGTTTTGGAAGCTTCAGTTCAGAAATATTTTACATTATGTTAAGATTAAATTTTATTTAAAGATTTTACTTTTTATTACATTGCTTCAATTATTTCAGTACTGATTTGTATCTTGATAACAATAGCGGGTAATATTATGAAAGTTTCAACTGTTTAGAAGTTTGAGGAAGAAATTAAGCTCTTGCTAAACTAATAATAAAATCTGCTTTCAATATTTTTACTAAACTGACTGCAGGCCAATAAGAAAAGATATCAAAACCAGATGCTACTGTATTAAGCCTGTTTACCCATATCAGTACACACACTGAACTGATATTCAGTTGTACTCACTGATTATAAAATAATGCAAAAATTATTAAACACATGAATGAAAATATTCATAAAATAATGGTCAAATGAAATGAGGACAATTATAAAAAATGTAGTGAATTTAATCCCAATATTATTAGATCTGTATAGTTATTTTCACACAGGCATTTGCACTTAACTAGCACACCTGTAGTTACCTAATAGACCACAGTGCAAACATCTAAATCTAGTGTCACTCAATCACATTTATGGCTGCTACAACAGGTCTAAACTACAGAATTGCAAGCACATGGGAGAGTGGAATCTGAGTTATAGTAAACAAATGTAAAACTAAAAGACTAAAATGGTATAAATCAGAAAATCAGAGAGAACAGCTGGATAATTTTGGTTTTGTTTGACACATGTGAAGTGTCTTTTCACATTATAGTTTGAGTCTTTTTAGATGCTTTAAAATGAAATTTCTTCGTAAATTTTCTGAACAACACACTGAGCTTTATCTTTCACCAGTTTTCGTTGCCTGTCTAGTCAAGGTTCCTTTGCTTATTATTTGAAGGTGTACTGTCACTTGTATGTTACCTCTTTTTGTAATGCTGAAGCAGCATTCTTTGTGAATACTGTCTTCTATAAAGGCATCAACATGTCAGGATCCCAATAGACATAAATTAATAACATCTAGCAGATAGAAGTTTATAAATAAAACTGATTTAGAAAGCTAAAGTTTGGTCTTTTTCTAATGTTCTTCTCAAAGCTTATTTCCTTCTCTTTGTTCTTTCTCTATAACTATGTTATTCTTCTTATGGAGTTGACATCTAGCTTATTTAAAGATTACATTTAGGTTTTAATGATTTTAAAATTTATTTCTACAATGAAAGAACCGGAAGGCCAAATTTTTAACTTCAGAGGACATTTCAAGGGGAAAAAACCAAACCAACAAACAAAAACAAAAAAAAAAAAAAAAAAAAAAAAAAAAAAAAAAAACAAAACAAAAAAACACCAAAAAACCCCAAAACCAAAAAAACCCAACCAACCCAAAACCCAATAAAAACCAAAAAAAAACCCCACCTAGTAATTGAGTACAAATACTTCTGAAGTAAACAAACATCAGGAAAGTAATCTTTGTCTATTAATTTAACTAAAAATAATGCCACAAAGACACCTAAATCTCTGTATTAAAAAAATATCAGAAAGAAAAGACTGTCAAAAATAGTCACAGAAAGTCTCTAGCTGACATGTAGTTTGCATGGGAAGCTGTGAATCATATTAAATATCAACCGGCATTTATACTGTTTCTCTACACTGTTTTAAATCATTAGATGAAATTGCTATTAGTCTGATTCAGAGCTTCTCAAAATGCATTTCTTCCCCTAAGTTGTAGCAGCATTATCTAAATTCTGATTATTTTATACAAGTCCTGAGTTACATGATAGAGTCTTAATCTTAGTAGATTTTACTTTCTATTGAATCTCATTGCAGTATAGGAGTCCAGACTTAGTTTTCCCTCTTTAAATTACCAGATATTTTAAATAAAACTTTCATCTACAAAGATTATTTTTAGTTAGTACTCATGATTTCTCAACTTTAAACATAGTTGATGTCAATATTTCCAAAATTTCTGCCTGATAGTTCCACCTAGGTGAAAAATCATAATAATTTATTCCTCATGTTGCATAAACAAAGGTCTGCAACTTCTCCTAAATAAACATAACCAGCTGCCAGTGGAAAAACAAACAAACAAACAAACAAACAACAAACCAGGAGCTGGTACTGTCCTCTCTGTCTAGTTCTCTCACGATCTGTGAGTGCTTTCATCTTAGGATATATGAGCCTAACATGACTTCTCTGTCCTTAGTAACCCCCACTTGATTTCTGCTTCTTGAATTTGCCTAGCCTTTCCTGGAAAATTTGTTCACAACATCCTTTGGCAGGAATTATTTGGCACCATACTTCCTGCCATGCATTTGTGCATGGATTCATTTGTGTTCAGCCTGGATTCACTCCTGGTTCCCCTACCTTCATTTGACAGACGTACTTTAAAAGCCAAGACAAGGAAGGTATAATATTTTGTGACAGTGTCCTGTGAGACATCAGAATTTTATTATTTCTAAGGAATTATTAATTTAAATGACTAATGGATGATGAAGCATACTCACTATAGCCTGCTGAGGACCACTGTGCTAGAAAGACATCTTAACACTAATAAAGACAGATTTCATCACGACACATATTTGTTTACTCCCTAAATCCTTAGTGAACTAAAACCTCTTTGGGAGTACTCATTTAGTTATAATTAAGATTAATTATATACAGCCAAAGCCCTTTGGGATTAAAGTAAATGGAAATGTACTTTAATTGATCCTGAGCCTCCTTCTCCATATCTGTACAATAATGCCTGAATTTAATTTTTTTCTGGTGACTGATCCATGTTTAGTGGACCTTTGATTCAGCAAGGCAGTTGCCAGTCTGTGAGAAAAGAACAGAGCCATGATACTATAGTACCAAGACTCAGTTTATAAGTAAGACAGGAGTGGAGAGCACTGGTAAGGGCTGGAGTATATGGAGAACAAGGTATGTGCATCTGGAGTACCTGTGACTGTGATCTGGCCAGACTTTAAATCTTTATTTTAGGACATTTAAATACCAGACTATTGATAAGTATTTTGTGCATAACCATAAAGTTGTAAAGACTCCTGGGGTTCTTAACAGTGTAAGATTGTGTAAGAAAGAGATATCTGAAAAATAGCTATCTAACTGGCTCCAGTATAGCTCCAATCATTCACCGTTCTTAAGGAGAAAACAGGCCAAACAGGATATCTACCCATAGGCAAAAATGAATATACCTTTTGTGCACAGATCTTCCTGTGGTGGTATAAATTCTTTTAGTGCACAAATATGAGAGCTTGATCATACTGATTTTGAGTCTAGTGATGCAGGTCTGTAGTGGTAATAAAATATACAGTTCTTAGCATTATTCTGCTTTGTATTTTCTTGCATTGCTGGCATAACTTTCAACATCACTATATCTATATGTGAGATATAGTAACTGAGAAGTGAGGTTAGCTCTGGTGTCAATATCACAACCTGAAGGATAACAGTGGAAATCCATGTATCAAATATTTAATTACTTGTTTAAAACATCCTCTTTATATTACTGTGTTTCAGATGCTTTTCTCTGATTTCCTCCTGCCACTGGGTGACGTATTGCCCCACAGAAGTCTCTTGAGCTCATGTAAACCAAGTCCTTCAAAACAATGTGATATCAAATGTGTACTGAATCCCAACATGGAAAGAGGAAAATCTAATTAAACCCCAATAAAGTGTTTGTCACTGACTCCCTGCAGACAGTGCCTGTCTTCTGTCTTCTCTTTTCCAGTGGAATTAAGGTTTGGTGACTTTAAAGGTTAGAATACAGTAAGAGCATGGAGATTCAAAGGCCTGTGGATCTCTCAAAGACTTATAAAATACTATGTATCATTAAGTAATGAATGCACTCATCTGACTCAGAAATTGAATGAGTGGAGAAATTTGTTCCTGACATGTCTGTTCTATGTCCAGATTCAAGGCGGGGTTTTGGAAATATTTCTGCTGCATATTCATTCTAAGATCTCATACCTCTGTTTTATTAATGCATCTATATTCAGTAAGAGAAAAAAAATCTCTGTATTTTGACCAATATCTTACAGTACTATCCCCAACAGTGTAAAATAACAAAGTATCCTTTTGGCATTCCAGAATGGTTTTCAACTAGTAGACAGATTTCAACTCAAGCATGCAAGGTTAAAGTCTCTGAAAGAAAATATAATTATTAGTAAAAAAACCCAACAGAAATGGTTCAGATAGGATGCCACAGAATAAGAGAAACAGGATTGAGAAGAAATTATTTTTTGTCACCACATGATCTAATTCTAAGAGTCATGGCAGACTGCAATATAGAGAGTAAAAAAGAGAGCCAATAAAGGAACAAAGGAAAATTAGAGGACAAAGCCAAGAAACAAATTAAGAGAAAATGAGTGTAGACAACAGGAAAGGGAGTTAACTTTCAAGGCTGCATAAACATGGTTTTTTTTTTCCTTAGAAGACTAGGCAGTCCAATTTAGATAATAATAGTGTTACGTTTGAAACTGCAACAATCATGTATAATCTGGCCTGAGATATAGCAGTATGTATTATTCTTTTTTCTGTTTTCCTCTAAAACACAAGTTGTTTTTAATTTCATTTTTGTATCACATAGATTGCAGTGGCTAACTGCAGACTTGTAAATGTAGCATGATACATAGCATCACACTGGATTTTTCTTCAAACTTTCTTATTTATTTTATGGAAGAGTTTTCCAGGGGGAAAAAAAAATCTGTCAGTTAAGCCCAGGACTGCTGTAACATAATTATTAGTCATTACTTATTCTGCCCACATGGAAATCAACATACTTTTAAAATGTTTTGTTTCTAATCACATAAGTTTTTATTAAAAAACAAAATATATTTTTCTCTAATTTCTCCTAGTTCTCAGCCTTCTGTTCTCTGACAACAAAAGGATGTTTTTGTTTTGTTCTCAGTAAATCTTCATTTATCTGTTTTCTCATTTATTTTTATAATCTTTTGAAGTCTTACTGCTTTTCTATACTGTCCAAAATGAATTTGAATATACTTTTGTTAAACAATTCACTTTATGGTCAGGAACTTTTTAAAATTTATGAAGAAGAAGAAACAAACCTAAGAACTTGACAAGATTTAAGTACATTCCATAATTATGATTCACAATATACTGCTTTTTTTTTTTTTTCCCCTTAAAATCAACATTTTTCTTCATTAATGCCTTTATAAATTGACCTGGAATATATAGTATATATATCAATCTTCACAAGAAGCTGTGAAAGATTCCCTTGGATTAATTATTTGCTTATATCATAACTGCTAAAGATATTTCCTGGGGTCTCAAAACCCAGCTATGTTCCACTAACTTCAGGTGATGATTAATGCATGTGTTCATATTCCTCAAATATGAGATCTTGTGAAGACAGCCAGAATTTGCCCATGTGAAAGAGCATTAAACTTCTCAGAAACGTTGCTTTCTTTCCAATGCTGAAAAAAAAGTCTATGAAATTCAAACATTGTAACTGACTCATCACCATAATACCCAACTACCTGTTCTGTAATTCAATGTGAAATACTATATATTATATAATATTATATAATGTATATACTATATTATATACAGTATATATAATACTATATATATAATATAATATAATATAATATAATATAATATAATATAATATAATATAATATAATATAATATAATATAATATAATATAATATAATATAATATAATATAATATAATATAATATAATATAATATAATATAATATAATATAATATAATATAATATAATATAATATAATATAATATAATATAATATAATATAATATAATATAATATAATATAATATAATATAATATAATATAATATAATATAATATAATATAATATAATATAATATAATATAATATAATATAATATAATATAATATAATATAATATAATATAATATAATATAATATAATATAATATAATATAATATAATATAATATAATATAATATAATATAATATAATATAATATAATATAATATAATATAATATAATATAATATAATATAATATAATATAATATAATATAATATAATATAATATAATATAATATAATATAATATAATATAATATAATATAATATAATATAATATAATATAATATAATATAATATAATATAATATAATATAATATAATATAATATAATATAATATAATATAATATAATATAATATAATATAATATAATATAATATAATATAATATAATATAATATAATATAATATAATATAATATAATATATAGTATACTTCATATTTGCTAAATTTCAGGGTGAATGATTATGCTAGTAGCAATAACTACTGCACACCTGGGGATAATCATAAGATTGGTCAGGTGAGACTGAAATTTATAGAGAATAGGCTTTGTTAGCCTATAGCCATAGCCTAGAAAATGACTAGAACATCCTGGACCATAAAGACAATGTATAGAATTGTGTTGAGAATTAGTTATTTGACAGCTTGATGCAGTGATTAATCAATCAGTTAATGTGGCAATGAAACCAACTTTTGGGTGCCCTTAAAGTGAGCTGCCTTCATTATAATACTAAAAACCACACTCCTGGGTCAAAAAGACCTCTGCATGGTTAAGACACTTCCCCTGACCATGGATAGTATTAGAAGCATTAGGTAAGCCACATTATAATTGTATGATAATGACTAACCAATCAGTATCTAATAGGTGTATTATGGAAAAGTACTAACTTCTGATTTTTGTATAAAAGGAGCATGAAGACCTACTGTTGGTGTGCTTGATTTGTGGAAAAGTCCACTGAACACTCAGGCCTGAATCAAGGCAATATCTCTCCTGAGTGTGTCACAGTTGGTTGATTGCATGCTGGACATGAATCTGCTTTTCAAGTATATCCTGTTGTAGCAAACATGAAAAATGTAGATTTTTTTTTCCCCAGGTTTTTAATATATTCTGTTTGAGAATGAACATCTGACTAGAATCTTCTGTATGAAAAAGAGGAGAAAGTCCAGAAAACAGATGAAAATTTAAAAACTGAGAGGTAATCTTATTTACTGTCATTATTGCACAGTATTTGGTATTTTAGCATACTGCTAGTACACATATGTAGAGAGTTTCAATATCTGTTGAGAATTAGTTACCCTGACCCCAATGCTGCTCTCAATCAGTTGTTAGAAGTTTCAATATGTGCAGCTATTTTTGTCATCCAAGCACAATGATAAAGCTGATACTATTTTTTCTGGTATAAGCCTTCAATGTCTAATAGAGCTATAGTCTAGCAGCATATACTGTAACAAGTTATGACTGTTTACATGTGTAAGGAAAACAAAACATTACACAAAACAACTAGATACAAAACTGAACTTTTGGACACAGGGGGCTTCAGCACCTGGCACCACAGGGTTGGACCTCTCTCTTACTGCAAATGATTGTACAGAAGATGTGCTAATCTCAGTGTTTGCCATAGCTGCTGCTGTTTTGGCACTAAGAATCATTAACTCTTTCTTCAGGGAGATAATGTGATGGTGTTTCACTGCCCTGCACCGAAATACCTCTGTTGAGATGGATCAGAGGTACATCCTGCTTAGGTAATTCCTGGCTAAAGTGTGGTCTAAAAGGCATATAGAAACTTTAAGTAGAGGTTTGGGTTGCCTCTGAGTTCACACTGTACCCATGTGGCCTATCTACATATATCACTTTATCATAACATGCAAACTGTTAATCACAGTTAACTGAAAATCACAGCTGCAGAAAATGTGAAAACATTTCCTGATTACATAGAACATTACCATTTACCTGAGTCAAGGTGGAAATAAGCCATACAACAGTATTAATCAGCATTTTTTTTCTTCTGAGTACATCCCTAAGGACTATTGCTACCCTCAACTGCTGATACCATATTTCTGAAATAACAAGTTTTATACATATATTGTGTTGTACATATGTGAATGCTAATTTTAAATATGAATAAATTATTCATTGATCTGCCCAAGTTCCCAAGTGTGTGATATTTTCCTTGCTCTGGAGGACATCTTGCATTTCTCACTGTATTTTATCTTTCCTAGAAAGAAGTTTGATGGACCACCAGTGTTTTGACCCTGTATTTCCTGCCTGATTGAACTAGAGGAGCTGGATTCAGAAAAGTATTCTGCTTTTGTATACATTGAGAAGGTTTCAACACGCAATATATCTTGCTGGTAAACCACTGAATTATTTTTTGTCCAGACTCTTAGTGTTGTGTAAAGAGCTGTAAGGCTCAATTTCAGACTCCCATTCCTTGTTTAATTGTCCTGAGGTACTACAAGCACACCACATTGCTCACTCTGTATTTTAATCTCCCTACATACACCTAATGATGCCAACAACATAGTATAGACATTCAAAATTGGGAGATGGAAATTACTTGTGAACCACAAAAGGAATTCTGACTTTTTCCTTTCTTTTCCTCTTTGTCCTATCACTCTTATTAGTTGTTATAGAAATTAAAGTTCATAAGGTTGTACAGCATCTGACCTCATTTGTGTCTTAATCTTGCTCTTGGGATCGTTTAAGAACCCTCCCAGATATCAAACTGGGACAAGTTTCAACAAAATGCAGTTAATCATCTATTTGCCAGTAGCAAAAAAAAAAAAAAAAAAATCATGTAGAGAGGAATAAGCTTGAGTGGAACAAATCTGAATAAAGCAGATAAGGAAATGGAAAAAGAAATTGAAGAATAAGTGATATTGAAATGTGAGGAGAAACACTTTGGATGTCACAGAATTGGGATGAAGTAAACCATTCAACAAAAGTTTGGTGGGATTGATATGGAGAGAATGAGAGTACTTAAATAAGAAAATACTGGATTGAAACAGGCAACACAACAGGAAGGGAGTTCTAAATAATATTTTTACAATTGAAATGAAAACATATTAGCAAATTCTAAACATATGATGTGAAAGAATATTCAAATCACAATGCTCTGACCTTTCAGATAGTTTGAGATCCTTTCAAATATTACAATTTGCATAATAAAGAAGTAGGTATGCCAATGCTGGAAAGTTGTGTTAAAAAAAAAAAAAAAAAAAAAAAAAAAAAAAAAAAAA
>NW_020799101.1:46239907-46243481 GCF_003259725.1 Athene cunicularia
ATTATATATTATATATTATATATTATATATTATATATTATATATTATATATTATATATTATATATTATATATTATATATCATATATTATATATTATATATTATATATTATATATTATATATTATATATTATATAATACATACAATATATAATGTATAATGTATAATATATGATATACAGCATATAGTATATATCATATAATGTATATCATATTATATATAATACGTAATATATAATATGTAATATATAATATTTCACATATGATATTTAATATATGACATATAATATGTGATTTATAATATGTAATTAATATATGATATATAGTATTTAGTATATGATATATAATATATGATATATAGTATATGCTTCATAATACATATATAGATATAGATGATATAGATATAGCTATAGATATAGCTATAGCTATAGATGATATAGATGATATAGATGATATAGATGATATAGATAGATATAGATATAGATATAGATATAGATATAGATATATGCCATGATTTAGGCCTGGAGAGTAACTGAGCACCACGCAGCCATTCACTCACTCCTTCCTCCCAGTGCTAGGAATGAGAAAAAATGGAACAAAAAGCCTCAGGAATAGAGGAAATGAAACAAAAACCCTCAGCAAAGGGTTCCTCATCCATTTAGATGGTCACAGGCTGTGGTGGTTTGACCTTGGCTAAATGCTGGGTACCCACCAAGTCACTCTATCACTTCCCCCCCTTTCTGCTTGTTTTCTCAACAAGCAAAGAAAGAAAATAAGATAGATCAACCCTTGTGGGTAAAACAAAAGCAGTTTTAATATAAGCAAAGTGAAACAAAGATCTGCATGCAGAAGCAAAAAAGAGAAACGAGTTTTATTCTCTAGTTCCCATGAAAAGGCGCTGTGGGGTCTTCTCAGGATGCAAGGGGCTCCTATACACATAGTGGTTCCTCAGAGAACCAAGGGTGACCCCACCCCCTTCCTCCTTTCTCACAGCTTTATCCTGAGCAGACGTCATATGGTATGGAATATCCCTTTGGTCAGTTCGGGTCAGTGTCCTGGCTGTGTACCCTCGCAAGATCTTGCCCACTTTGCCCCACAGGGGAAAAAAATATCGGAAAGAGCCTTGGTGCTGTGTAAGCACTGCTCAGCAGCAGCCACAATACCAAGGTGCTACCAACACCCTGCCAGCTCCCAGCATAAAACACAGCACCGTGAGGGCTGCTATAGGGGAAAACCAATTCCGGCTCAGCCAGACGCAGTACAGAGGCAAAACTCGAGATGATTAGGGGAAGAAGAAAACTAAGAACATAATTTTAATTAAAACATTAACAAACCCAACACTTAACAGACAGAATGGGAGAATAAGAAGCATTACCATATCTTAAAATATCTCCCCCCAGCCCTTCCTTCTTCTCAGTCCTAGCATTTTTTCCTGACATTTCTACCTCCTCTACCAGCAGCACAGTGGCAGGGGATGGGGTTGTAGTCAGTCCACCATTTCCTCCTCCAAGGTGGAGGGGAAACAAACACTCTTCTACATTCTTCTCCCTGCTCCACATGACGTCCCTCTCACAGGACAGTCCTCTACAAAATTTCTCCTTCATAAGTCCACCCCAAAGAATGAATTCTTTTTGAGATGTTCCAGTGTGGTTCACCTCCATGTGTTGCAGTCCTCCAAGTGTTGAATTACATCAGGTTCTGCTTCTTCCCATAGAGTCTCAGCCTAGCATGACCACCTGCTCCAGTGTGGTGTCCTCCACAGGCTGCAGACAGATCTCTGCTCCACCAGTGACCTCCATGGGTGCCAAAGGGGTGGCCCTGACATCTTCCCAGGGGATACACTGGGGCATCCCTACTCTGGCACACCTTTCCCTATTCCGTCTAGTGACCTAGGTGTTCATATAGGTATCCTTCTCTTAATACCTCCTCAAAATCCCTCCAATGCAGTCTCCCATTTCCCTTCTTAAATACATTATCACAGAGGTGAAGCCACCATCATTTATTGGTTTGGCCTTGGCCAGAGTGGGGTCCAACTTGGATCCAGGGTAACTTCAGGAAGCTTCTCACAGGGGCCACTGCTGTAGCCCCAACCTCCACTACCAAAAATGTCTCCACACAAACCAAGCATGGTATATATGACTTAACTGAATGTAAACCCAGTAGAATTTCTGTGAGAATCTGATCTCAGCAACTTCCTCATCTTATAAGAAAGTTTTAGGGGTCTTAAAGGGTAATAAGGATTGGCTAGAGATTTAAAACTTCTCTTTCCTGTTTCTTTCTGTCATATTGATGGATTTGGGTTTGATTGGCAAAACGTGTAATTTCTTTATCCAAGAAGATACTCTTATTGTATGTATGCTTGATAAGAAACTTGTGCCTTGTACAAAGGAAGAAAAAATTATGTTAGAGTCTAAGAGGACAAAAATAACACTAGGTGTTTCAGTCTCCTGTCTAGAATAAAACAAAGTTATATCAATCTAGCTATCAGATGCTGCAAGGTAAAACGATCTTGATTTTTCTAATAACATTTGCCACAAAGGTAATGTCAGTGGTGAGCTATATTGGGAAAGTCAGAAGAATGCAACAAAACCCTTTTACTAGTTCCCTATAAGTTTATTTAGAAGAAGTAATTAAATAAATAAGTATCAAGTAATTTCATTTACCAGCAGCTTGGTAAGCTGCAAGAACTTTATTTCAGCTTAAATACAAGCAATTGTCCTAAATAGAGACCTAGTCACTTTATTAGTTTGGCTTATTTGAGATTTGTAAAGATGAGTTTGCTGCTCTCGTTGACAGAACAGCCTAACTTGTAATTTTATACATACATACATATATCTGTCTCTTATACACATCTGATGTGTATAAGAGACAGTTTCTATACTGTCCAAAATGAATTTGAATATACTTTTGTTAAACAATTCACTTTATGGTCAGGAACTTTTTAAAATTTATGAAGAAGAAGAAACAAACCTAAGAACTTGACAAGATTTAAGTACATTCCATAATTATGATTCACAATATACTGCTTTTTTTTTTTTTTCCCCTTAAAATCAACATTTTTCTTCATTAATGCCTTTATAAATTGACCTGGAATATATAGTATATATATCAATCTTCACAAGAAGCTGTGAAAGATTCCCTTGGATTAATTATTTGCTTATATCATAACTGCTAAAGATATTTCCTGGAGTCTCAAAACCCAGCTATGTTCCACTAACTTCAGGTGATGATTAATGCATGTGTTCATATTCCTCAAATATGAGATCTTGTGAAGACAGCCAGAATTTGCCCATGTGAAAGAGCATTAAACTTCTCAGAAACGTTGCTTTCTTTCCAATGCTGAAAAAAAAGTCTATGAAATTCAAACATTGTAACTGACTCATCACCATAATACCCAACTACCTGTTCTGTAATTCAATGTGAAATACTATATATTATATAATATTATATAATGTATATACTATATTATATACAGTATATATAATACTATATATATAATATAATATAATATAATATAATATAATATAATATAATATAATATAATATAATATAATATAATATAATATAATATAATATA
>NW_020799101.1:46243531-46252924 GCF_003259725.1 Athene cunicularia
CTTGCATCGATGTTCCTTTCTGTACCGCGTAAGGTCTGCCATATAACATTTCAAAAGGGCTCAACCCTTCCCTGGCCCTCGGTTTTGCTCGTATGCACAAAAGTGCCAGAGGGAGAGCCTGGGGCCAGGTCAGGTTTGACTCTTGTCCAAGTTTCACTATTTGCTGTTTAATCAAATGGTTCATCTTTTCTACCTGGCCACTAGATTGGGGACGATAAGGAATGTGAAATTGCCAGTCTATAACCAGATGGCGACTGATTTGCTGAACTACTTTCGATATAAAGTGTGGTCCTCTATCTGAGGATATAGTTGCTGGGACCCCAAAGCATGGAATTATTTCTTGTACTAATATTTTTGTCACTTCCCGGGCTTTGGCAGATCTAGTGGGGAATGCTTCTGGCCAACCTGAAAAGGTATCCGTTAATACCAGTAAATATCGATACCCCCCTTTTCTTGGAAGTTCTGAAAAATCGATTTGCCATTGTTGTCCCGGCCCATTTCTTTTCCAATCTGGCCTACTTCTAGAATGGGGGTATTCTTAGGATTAGTCTGGAGGTAAAGGTTACACTGTTGAGTCACCTGTCTTACTATGGTATACAGATTTCTAGCTCTAATGCTCTTGACCAAATATCGGTATAGGGCCTCCGCTCCCCAGTGCCATTTCTTGTGTTCCTCTCATACCAGGTGTCTAGCTAAACAAGAGGGAATTACTACCTTCCCTTGGGGAGTGATGGCCCAACCTTCTTCATTATATGATCCTTCCAGGTCTGTAATTAAATTTTGATCCTCTTTAGTATAATTAGGCTTATCTTCTGGGATGATTTGCCCATCAGGAAATAAAACTCTCTCTATTTTTACCTCTCTTTTGGCTGCTTGTTTTGCCTCTCTGACAACCAGTTCATTTCCTTTTTCCAAATCCGAGTTCACCTTTTGGTGGGCCTTAACATGCAAGATTGCCACTCTTCTTGGAAGTTGCACAGCTTCTAGTAGTTCCAGAATTTCCTTCCCATGTTTGATGTGTTTCCCTTGTGAGTTCAACAGTCCTCTTTCCTTCCAAATTGCTCCATGAGCATGGACTACCCCAAAGGCATATTTAGAGTCTGTGTAAATATTCACTGTCTTGCCTTGGGCTAATCATAAAGCACGAGTCAGTGCTATTATCTCTGCCTTTTGTGCAGAGGTATTCGCAGGCAGTCGTTCTGATTCCAGTATTTCTTGGGTGGTAGTAACAGCATACTCAGCATACCTCTTGCCATTCAAAACATAGCTGCTCCCATCTGTAAACCAGTTCTCAGCATCTTCCAGAGGGGCATCCTTCAGGTCTGTACGGCTTGAGTATGTTGCTTCAATGGTCTCCAGACAATCATGCTGTACAGATTCTCCTGTATTTCTACTCAGGAAAGAAGCTGGGTTAATAATGTTAGTTACTACAATCTCCACATCATCTTGTTCTACTAATTCTGCTTGATATTTTAAGAACCTTTGGGGTGAAAGCCAATGTCCCCCTTTAATTTCCAATACTGCAGACACTGTGTGAGATACAAATACAGTCATTTTCTGGCCTAAAGTGAATTTCTGTGCCTCTTGTATATTTAGGATCACTGCTGCAACCGCTTGTAGGCATCCAGGCCAACCTTTAGCAGTTGTATCTAGTTGCTTGGAGAAATAGGCGACTGCCTAACGATACAGGCCTAGGTCTTGTGCCAGTATTCCCAATCCAATTCCCTGTTTCTCATGTGAAAAGAGAAAGAATGGCTTACTTATATCTAGGAGTCCCAAAGCCAGAGATGATATCAAAGCCTTTTTAACAGGTCAAAGGCTCGTTTAGCCTCCTTATTCCATTGGAGATTTTTCTGTTGAGTGGCGGTTAGTGCATATAAAGGTTTAACAAGCAATCCATAATTATAAATCCATAGTCTGCACCACCCAGTCATTCGAATGTCCGCAGTCCTTTCACTGTCTGTGGCCTCAGAGTCTGGCAGATCGCCTCCTTCCGGGCTCGTCCTAAAGTTCTTTTTCCAGCACTGATTTCATAGCCCAGATAAATCACTTCGTGTTGCATCACCTGGGCCTTTTTTTTGGATACTCGGTAGCCCTGAAGTCTCAAAAAATTTAAAAGGCTTACCGTCCAAGCCGTACAGGTTTCTTTTGTCTTGGTGGCAATTAGGATGTCGTCTACATACTGCAGCAGCCTTCCCTCTTTGGGTGGGGTTGGGGCTTCCCACAATTCGAGGTCTTTTGCTAGCTGGTTACCGAATATAGTGGGGCTGTTCTTAAATCCTTGTGGCAGCACCGTCCAGGTTAACTGGGTCTTCCGCCCACTCCTAGGATTTTCCCATTCAAATGCAAACATTTTCTGACTGGCTTCGAGGAGAGGAAGGTAAAATAAAGCATCCTTGAGGTCTAAAACAGTAAACCAGATTAGCTCAGGAGTTAATTTTGTTTACAAAGTGTATGGGTTTGCCACCACTGGGTGGAGATCTATTTATTAATCCTATTTTTTAAAATTTTTCTATAACTGGCTGGATCCTTTTCTGATTTTCCTTTTAAAGGGTATTGCTTAATTCTTACCGGTTGTTGTCCTTCCTTAAGTTTTACCCCTACGGGTGAGGCATTCTTTGCCCTTCCAGGCCTGTCAGTGGCCCACACTCCGGGATACACTTGATTGATAATTTCCTCACTGATTTCTCCTCCTGTGGGGATACTAGTTAGGGACAAGCTCATGATTTGTATTAAATTCTTGGTCATTTACCTCCAGAGTAATCTCTCCATTGCTAAAGGTAATAGTTGCTCCTAATTGTTCTAGTAAGTGTCTTCCTAGGAGCGCTTTTGTGGAGTAAGGCATATACAGAAATTTGTGTATGCTTAACTGCTTTACCAGTTTATATTTCAAAGGTTTGCACAAATAGTAGCTCCCTTATCTTTTCCAGGGCGAGCCCTAAAGGATCTTATGGTGGAACTAGTCCACAGTCCCTCTGCCACCCTGGGTGATTTTGGAGGGTAAAGAACGTGTCTGCGTAAGACACCTCATCCTACTTCCCTTCCCTCTGTAAAAATAATATTAATTGCAAAAGCGTGTTATAGTCTAAAGTTCCATTTAGTGGCCATTTAGCCTCCTCTTCTAGTCTGTAAAGTGGCCACCACTGGTTACAATAATTAATCAGGATTTTCTTGCTTTCCGTACTTCCCCTCCCGGCTATATCTTTTCAGTGCGTGAGTATGCAATCCAGTGGGCTTTTCTTTACGATTCTTCCCTGCTTATTCCTCATAATTGTTCCCGATACTCTGCACACCTCAATCTCCTTGTATCGGACAATACCACTTATATCAACAACGCACTTTGCTAATACCCAGGCTTGATGAAAATTACCAAAAATAGGAGCATAGGAGCACAGAGAAAGCAGGGAATTCTCTCACGAACTCAGACTGGTACTACCAGTTACCCAGAAGGAGCTGTGTACAATCCTTCTAGCAGGCATAAAGCATTTCCCCGTGCCGACCATTCACTCCTTCTACACAAATAATCCAAGTCTAACCCAAACCGACAGAGAAGGGATTCACTTTCCCATCTCCGGCTCATACAATGTTTTCACAAGACATACAAGAACAGTGTATTATTTAAACAAACATAAACTTCTCATAAACTTCTTATTTATCTTGCAGCAGCTGCCTCTCACTCACGCAGCCGCAGCGGCATCTCACTCACACCCTGCCCCTGCAGGCAGGGCACGCAGGCACACAGACACGCTATAGCGGCTGCTCTCACTCACAGCACACAGGCACACAGACGCGTAAAGGGCCCATCACACTTTTCACTCATACCACAAAATATACTGAGTTAAACAATCATCAAATCCGTTTGTAACATATATCATAAACTGTTAACAACAGTCAGTTCAAAGCCAGTATATCCACCATTAGTGCACTATACAATGACCTAAAGCAAGATCCTGCAGGTGATGGTAATTACCAGTACCCTGCCCCAAATGCAAACTGCCTCTTATATACCAGTCATCGGTAGTTTGCCCCAAAAGATCTTACTTTCCCGCGGATTCCCAAAACCAAATGGGTATACCCCCTCCTCGGGACTGAGCTGTGCGCCAGACGTCTCTGTGCATCTTACCAGCAGCCCGTTACCCTTATACATACCTCTGTCCACGAACCAGATGGTCCTTGTCTGCTCCCGCAGTGGACAGCTGGGAGCAGAGTTCCTCCAAGAAGAGCTCGGGGTGCAACTAGGACGTCCACCCTCCAGCAGTGTCCCGGCAGCTGAGCAGAGATAGGTCCCATCTGGGGTGCCAAGATCACTCTATACCTTTTGGGGTTATAAAGTGGGTATGTTTATTCAGCGCTGGGCGCATGGGGGATCGCTCCACCACAAGCATGCGCCCCGTCTGCAGCTCCCGTCTGGCTTATATGTTACAAAATAGTGCATATTCATAAAACGCCTATACATATACATAGTCTACCCCCGCCTCCCCTCGCTTCTCATGGTAATCAGGTCTCCTCTTCTTCTTTGCTGATAAACTTTTCACCCTGTCACTCTGCGCAGCCTCAGTTGTTCTCTGGCTTTCTTCCAGGCCAATGTTTTGGGGTAGTTTGTTCTTCAAAGACTGGGGGGGACTTCTCTTTGGGCTAGGAGTTAATCGCCTAGCAACGTTATCAGTACTTGGTATGTCTTTTCGAACAGTCCCATACGCCTCCCCTTGCTTTTGTGCAGGCCTTGCACCAACAATCTAAGATTGTTTAGACTCCCTGTCTCATACTCCACTCTCTTGAGACACCACCTGGAATACTGTGTTCAGCTCTAGTACCCACAGTGTGAGAAAGACATGGGCCTGCTCAAGCAGGACCAGAGCAGGGGCATGAATATGATCAGGGGACTGGAGCACCTTCCTTATGACAAGAGGCTGAAAGATTTGGTTTTTTTCAGCCTGAAGAAGAAAAGTCTCTGGGGACACCTCGTATCAGCCTTCCAATACTTGAAGGGAGCCTAGAAGAAAGACAGTGACTGACTCTTTATCAGGAAGTGTAGTGATAAGACAAGGGTAATGGTTTTAAACTGAAAGAATGTAGATTTAGATCAGATGTAAGGAAGAAGGTCTTCATGGTGAAGGTGATGATACATTGGAACAGTTTGTCCAGAGAAGCTGTGCATGCCCCCTCCCTAGAAGTGTTCAAGGCAAGTTTGGGTTGAGCTTCAGGCAACCTGATCTAGTGGAAGGTGTCCCTGCCCATGGCAGGGGGCTTGGTACTAGATGACCTTTAAGGTCTCTTCCAACCCAAATCTTTCTATGATTCTATGAGTATGGACCACAGAAGATATGAAAAATTCTACAAACACAGATTGAATTGTACTCCCATGTAGATATAGAAAACTATTTGTCATGTAATTTAAAGTAATTATCTAGATAGTTTAGAAGTCAGTGACATAATATGGAGATACAGCTTTATGAAAGAAATGGCTTAATATGGGACAGTGTAACATTATTTCTCAGAAAAGACAGGAAGAAATGGCTGTACTTGTCACCTCCTCACCAAGAAAAATAAGGGCAGAGCAGTTCATCAGCAACTAGCTCATCAGATAGCTTACTGGAAGCAAGCAGGAGGGTTTCTTTGTATTGGAAAAGGTCTTGACAGGGAATGGGAGTTGCTGAGTTGCTTAACCAGTTTGCAGAGGGTGAATTGGTGATATATGGAGCAGCCCTGGGATGAAAACCCAGTGGGACCTCTGTAGAGAATGGGCATTTTGTCACAGCTTTCTTGGAGAAAACAGCAGCTTGGATTTCCTTTCTGAATATATCATGGCATTTGTCATGGCATACCTGTATTTGAAACTATCAGGATCAGGAAGAGCAATGGAAACAGGGTAGACACTTCATAAAGGTACATGAGGTAGCTCACCATAGTGTATTTCAAAAAAATCGTCTACATTGTTGCACGTACAATTACAATCTAAACAGCTCTTCCCTTCTCTTGTTGGGATTCAAGAGGACTTTCTGTGAGACAATGGACATGTGAGCAATCCTGCATGAGAACAAGACTGATAAGAGCCTCAGCCGAGCAAGAATACGATAAGGATGTGACCCTGAATGAGGGGGGAGAAACTCGATGAGACAAACAACTCCTGGAAGGGGTTGGGATGGAAGAGGAAGTTCCACAAGGCAGGAAGCCTGGCAAGGCTGATGTGGCACTTTTTATCCAATCGTAAGAAGGTTTAAAGCGTGGGCTACGTTAACTGTCCAATCTTGAGGACTTGTACTGCATGTTACTCACGTGTGTGGGAGAACACTATAAAAGGGCTTTCTTAGTTGTAATAAATGGGCATTGCTTGATCACATTGGTCATGTGCATGCTCAGCTCTCCAACACCTGCACAATAAATCATATGAGAATTTCTTCATGGCTTGGTTTTAGCACACCCAAGACAACAGATTTCTAAACCAGTTGTGTTATCAAATAAAGAAGTGACAGCTTTAAAGCTGCTCACAATGAAGGGCTCATGCATAAATCCACTCCATTCACTTAATTCTGTATATAGGCTCGAGTTCGTACCTCCACACAGCTATCCAGAGCACTGCAGTAGAAATTTGAAATCAATACTTTTTCCATCTAATAAATGATAATCATGCTTTAATCAAGACACCTACTTTTTTTTTTTTCAAACTGACACATTACTGTTCTCTTAACACCTTTGCAGCAATGCTTAAGAAATCTCTAGTTTTCTAAGGTCTCATAGTATCTCTGGTTCCTCTGTCTGTTAGTTTTCTTGTTCATTGTGATAAATGACTTAGTAGCCATATTTCACTATTACAGTTTAAAGCTTTGGAACATTGCTGGTACTATACCAAGAAAGTCTCCTTTTACTTTGTAGCAAACAGAGAAGAAGTGAGAATGGATAAAGAGTATTATCCACAAACTTTTTGAATAAATAGAAAAAAAAAAAGTTTTAAAAAATCATTCTTATTTCTGATCTGTTATCACTTTAGCAGTTAGGGTGAAATAGTTTACTATAATGTTAAAAATCATCTGTTAGTATGGAAAAGAACTAAGAGAACACTGAATTCAGAAACTTAAGCCTAGTAATAAAACCAGAGTTATTAGAAAACCAACAAATTAAATCAATTTCCTTTTTATTGTCCTACAAATTCACTTATATATTTTAGGCAGAAGGATTAGCAAAGTATATGGTTTTGAATAGATTTCACAAAGTAAACAAACTATGTGTTTAATCCATAGCTTTTTCATCTGCTTTATTTTCTTTTGTTTATTCTACCATTGGCCTTTACCTCAGGTCAGAAGGACATACGAGTAAGTATACATGTCTTGATTTGTTTACAGTGAATTAAGAACTTCTTTATAATTCTCCATAAATTAAGAACTGCAATGTTAACTGTGTTGCCTGTAATAATTTTCCTGAAACTTATTCAGCTTCCTTCTGCTTTGGCGTTAGGTCTCAAATTTGTTTTAAAATGCAATTATGTGGTGGTGAGGACACATTTCATTGCAGCACCTAATCTCCATCAGTCATGATTACAAACCTAAAACAGTAAGGTTTTGTTCCTGACATGTGCTGTTCCCCTTGTAATTGTCACAGGAATGGATTCAAGGAGTTCCCAGTTCTCATTACAGGCTTTGTCATGAGAAGCTGAGACATCAGAATATTTAGCTCCTTACCTACAGCTCAACTTAATTTTTAAACAATACAGAGATCTGAATATATATACAATGACAGTCTAAAGAGCTACACAGTTGTGTGCATTATTTACTTCTGAGAATAAGGCACCTAACCACTCCAGTGTCTAACTCCAAATAAATAATGTCATAAGTAATATACAGATTTGGTAAACATGTAAAATGTACTTATGTATTTGTATGTTTAAGTGAAAAGTGGATTAGCTAAAAAGGAAAATAAAATAAATGACCAGCTAAAACTCACACAGGTAATATATTGATTAACAGGCTTTACTTCTAGAAACTCTCATCTGCAGCTACATTGGGGCATGAGTGTATTGCAGGTAAAACCAGAAAATTAAATGGAAACTAAATTTAAATTAAATTCTGAATTTGTTATGTTTAAAATTTCTGTTATAGAAAACCTTCAGAACAAAGCAAATATTTCCAGTTCAAGAGAAAAAACACATTTTGGATAATGGTTCTGTAGGAGATTGAGGGTCTTTTTGTCTTCCTATTACTCTGATTTGTGAAGCTTTGTCTAGACTGCACAACTGTAATGAGAACCACAGTTCCTGTCCACTAATCATTCACATCAGGGACGTGGTTAAAATATGTATTTGCTGTCTCATGTAAATATTCCCTTCTCTTGAAAATCAAGTAGCAGAGAGGAGGAAATTGTGCACAACAAAGCTGTGGCTGTAGCTTACAACCTGATCCAAGGAAAACACTTTCAGGTCTTTCAGGACTCTTCTATATTCTCCACTTAGAAGACCCTTTTCTTTCTCTCAATGACAGCTACTTATAATCATAATAACTCATCAA
This sequence comes from Athene cunicularia, assembly GCF_003259725.1. Taxonomy (NCBI): domain Eukaryota; kingdom Metazoa; phylum Chordata; class Aves; order Strigiformes; family Strigidae; genus Athene; species Athene cunicularia. The sequence continues at coordinate 46,252,030 of NW_020799101.1, forward strand.
ACCTCACTGGATATCAACAAGTTTCCTGTCATGACCTGTAACTTGTAGGTAGGGAGATAATCACATTAAACAAAATGTTTATATTTCTAAAAAAGAACAAAGCTTCAGAAATAAACAAAAAACAGTTTAAGTACAGTATAATTTATTAAAAGCTTAACTATTTCTCCTTATTAATAATTCATGGTTACTACTGAATCCTGTTTTTTTGTTTTGTTTTGATTTGTTTTTCTATAGTGTAATCTCCAAACTGTTAAAATTCTTTTGTTATTTGAGCTTTCAGCCATTGCAAAACAGCTGGGTAACTTTATCCAAACCCTGAAATTAGCTTTGTCATAGCTATTAGCTTGGGTGTTGTCCCACTTTACCAGATGCTGGATCTATTGTATGGGTTCACTTGTTAATTTTCGAACAACTCTGTCAGTAATCTACATAAATCATGCAAAAGTAAATGCCCAAATACTCCAATATATCTACAGTAACAGAATAGTTAGTATATAGAGAGAGTTAATGAATTGATGTGCATCACATCCTTCAATCCACCCCTGTAGGATTCACTGTTTATAGTTGATATCCTCAGCATTTTCATTAGCAAGAAAGATGTCTCAGAGGATTTGGATTATCTGAAATTAAGCATCATGAGATTTCCACTGCTAAACAGTATCTACTCTTTATAGGTTGATATTCCCTCTTGTATCTGCAGAAACCTTTATTTCCAAAACCTGGTTAGCATAATCAAAGCATGCCAGTTTCTTGTAGCCAGCAATACATGTCATGCCTGTGTAGTTAGTACCACATCCAGATGCCTTCGAGTTCTTAGCCCAGATGAACATGTTTGTAGCAGGGCAGATAATGACCAGGTTTTAGTACTCCTGCAAAAAAGGCTCAGACTCAGTAC